>NC_068355.1:172774637-173074637 GCF_020536995.1 Dreissena polymorpha
GTCGTCGTCGTCATCGTAGTAGTAGAGTAGTAGTAGTAGTAGTAGTAGTAGTAGTAGTAGTAGTATAGTATAGTAGTAGTAGTAGTAGTTAGTAGTAGTAGTAGTAGTTGTAGTAGTAGTAGTAGTAGTCGTAGTAGTAGTGTAGTAGTAGTAGTAGTAGTAGTAGTAGTAGTAGTAGTAGTAGTAGTAGTTAGTATTATATTAGTAGTAGTAGTAGTCGAAGTAGTAGTAGTCGAAGTAGTAGTAGTAGTTTAATTATTAAAAGTAGTAGTTGTAGCAGTAGTAGCAGTAGTAGAAGAAGAAGTAGTAGCAGTATATTATAATTATTATTATTTATTATTGTTATTTGTAGTTGTAGTAGTAATAATAATTTTGAAGTAGTGTTTAAGATAGTAGTAATAGTTTAGTTTCGTTTCGTTTAATTTACCTATTTAAGCTCGATTGCATCTGAAATCTAAAGCTGATTGAAACACTTATGCGTTCCTTTTTGGGAAGAGCAGATGAAGAAGAGGTGATGGATTGGAAAATAACGTACGTTTTTCGTATGACGTATCTGCGCTTCATGCGCGTATAATTTTGAGTAAAAATAAATATGATTTAATGTGGAATTTAAAATTAACATTAACTTTTCGCCAATGGTTTGCATTATTTTAACATTAGTAAAATAATTATTTAGATATATCAGATTTTCGATTTTAAAGCATTTAGATATCTGTCAGTGACATGTCGATTCGTTGTAAAATTGAATATGTATAGAGGAATTAGCATTCGTTACCATAATGAAGGATCTCTTACTTTCTCGATACAAAAATTAAGATATATTAATTCTCCAACTTACAAACTAGCCATTCAATTTGCATTCGAAGTATGTTTTATGTTTCTATTTGATGTTGACACGTTTGGTTTAATACAATTTTGTTGTAACTAATCTAGGTGTTTGTTTGTTTGCAAGTTAAAAATTTCAATAATATGTGTCGCATAAGTAATGTTATCGTAACGTTTGCCGAGTCTCTTTGTTTGTTGTTCTACACATATAAAACCACGTGCGCGAATTGAACGGATTTTAGAAATAATTTTCCTGAAAATTGCAAACGGGTAACACATGCACCAACATACTTGAAAATTTGAAATGGAGGACATGTTTTGGGATATTTTATACATAACACAATTTTTGTGTAGTAGAATTACGGCAAAACATCACGTTTTGACCATTTGTCGTACAACAACATCCAACAAAAGTTAATCAATAACGGAAAAGTGCAAATATGTATACATATTTATATTGCATATAATCCTAGATCGGCAAATGCGAAAAATATATTATTTCTGACAGCTGACATTGCATATCAATGAATCTTCAAGTTATTTTATTATTTGAACTATGTTTGATATATCAAAAGTTGCCGAAAACCCCGTCTCTTAAAGGATATAACGATGCAATTTAATAAAAGAGCGCTATACATTAAAACAAATAGTACTCTAGCTTAATGTGAACACGTTATAAAACGAACTAACCGTACATACATCTGTAATACTATCTTAGATTAAAGCGCAAAACACATCTTAATATCTGGACCGATATTCACAAATTTTCTTTGGGAAAAACTAAGAAAATTCCTCAATATCGTAAAATTCCTTAAATCTATGGCTATATTACTGTTAAATGTTTTAAGATGTATATGTTTTAAACAAGTAAATATAAGTATCCTTAGTTAAGATTGTCTAAATGAGCTCTGTGAATATCGACTAGATATCTGACAGAGTTAAGGATTGAATCATCACCAGCCATGGCAGAAACCAAGAGGCAAGCTGCTATGAACTTTTCAGGTGCTAAAGTTAACAATCTTCTTCCATTACATACGTTCTTTCAAGCCAACGACGCTTGAAAGAAAGTCAAGAATCGTTAACGTATTAGCTGTTAAAATTATAAAGTTTGATTAAAAATGATATGAGCGTTCTTAAGTATTAAATATGTTCTAGAAATTCATTCCATCTTTATAAGTGAATCACATTAGACAAGTTATTTATTTAAGCAATGTCTGTATTACACTTCCCAACTGTAATTGGATCTAGGTACAGTCTCGTTAGTTGTGTGCTGCAGTGTTACATTTCCCAACTGTAATTGGATCTAGGTACTGTCTCGTTAGTTGTGTGCTGCAGTGTTACACTTCCCTACTGTAATTGGATCTAGGTACAGTCTCGTTAGTTGTGTGCTGCAGTGTTACACTTCCCAACTGTAATTGGATCTAGGTACAGTCTCGTTAGTTGTGTGCTGCAGTGTTACACTTCCCTACTGTAATTGGATCTAGGTACAGTCTCGTTAGTTGTGTGCTGCAGTGTTACACGTCCCAACTGTAATTGGATCTAGGTACAGTCTCGTTAGTTGTGTGCTGCAGTGTTACACTTCCCAACTGTAATTGGATCTAGGTACAGTCCTCGTTAGTTGTGTGCTGCAATGTTTACACTTCCCAACTGTAATTAGATCTAGGTACAGTCACGTTAGTTGTGTGCTGCATTGTTACATTTCCCAACTGTAGTTGGATCTAGGTACAGTCTCGTTAGTTGTGTGCTGCAATGTTACACTTCCCAACTGTAATTAGATCTAGGTACAGTCTCGTTAGTTGTGTGCTGCAGTGTTACACTTCCCAACTGTACTTGGATCTAGGTACAGTCTCGTTAGTTGTGTGCTGCAGTGTTACATTTCCCAACTGTAATTGGATCTAGGTACAGTCTCGTTAGTTGTGTGCTGCAGTGTTACACTTCCCAACTGTAATTAGATCTAGGTACAGTCTCGTTAGTTGTGTGCTGCAGTGTTACACGTCCCAACTGTAATTGGATCTAGGTACAGTCTCGTTAGTTGTGTGCTGCAGTGTTACACTTCCAACTGTACTTGGATCTAGGTACTGTCTCGTGAGTTGTGTGCTGCAATGTTACACTTCCCAACTGTAATTGGATCTAGGTACAGTCTCGTGAGCTGTGTGCTGCAGTGTTACACTTCCCAACTGTCCTTGGATCTAGGTACTGTCTCGTGAGTTGTGTGCTGCAGTGTTACACTTCCCAACTGTAATTGGATCTAGGTACAGTCTCGTTAGTTGTGTGCTGCAGTGTTACACTTCCCAACTGTAATTGGATCTAGGTACAGTCTCGTTAGTTGTGTGCTGCAGTGTTACACTTCCAACTGTACTTGGATCTAGGTACTGTCTCGTGAGTTGTGTGCTGCAGTGTTTACTTTCCCCAACTGTACTTGGATCTAGGTAACAGTCTCGTTAGTTGTGTGCTGCAGTGTTACACTTCCAACTGTACTTGGATCTAGGTACAGTCTCGTTAGTTGTGTGCTGCAGTGTTACACTTCCAACTGTACTTGGATCTAGGTACTGTCTCGTGAGTTGTGTGCTGGCAATGTTACACTTCCCAACTGTAATTGGATCTAGGTACAGTCTCGTGAGTTGTGTGCTGCAGTGTTACACTTCCCAACTGTACTTGGATCTAGGTACAGTCCCTCGTTAGTTGTGTGCTGCAATGTTACACTTCCCTACTATACTTGGATCTAGGTACAGTCGCGTGAGTTGTGTGCTGCAGTGTTACACGTCCCAACTGTAATTGGATCTAGGTACAGTCTCGTTAGTTGTGTGCTGCAGTGTTACATTTCCAACTGTAATTGGATCTAGGTAAGCAGTCTCGTTAGTTGTGTGCTGCAGTGTTACATTTCCCAACTGTACTTGGATCTAGGTACAGTCTCGTTAGTTGTTGTGCTGCAGTGTTACACGTCCCAACTGTAATTGGATCTAGGTACAGTCTCGTTAGTTGTGTGCTGCAGTGTTACACTTCCAACTGTACTTGGATCTAGGTACAGTCTCGTTAGTTGTGTGCTGCAGTTGTTACACTTCCCAACTGTAATTAGATCTAGGTACAGTCTCGTTAGTCGTGTGCTGGCAGTGTTACACTTCCCAACTGTAATTGGATCTAGGTACAGTCTCGTGAGTTGTGTGCTGCAATGTTACAACTTCCCTACTGTAATTGGATCTAGGTACAGTCTCGTTAGTTGTGTGCTGCAGTGTTACACTTCCCAACTGTAATTGGATCTAGGTACTGTCTCGTTAGTTGTGTGCTGCAGTGTTACACTTCCAACTGTAATTGGATCTAGGTACAGTCTCGGTATGTTGTGTGCTGCAGTGTTACACGTCCCAACTGTAATTGGATCTAGGTACAGGTCTCGTTAGTTGTGTGCTGCAGTGTTACACTTCCCAACTGTAATTGGATCTAGGTACAGTCTCGTTAGTTGTGTGCTGCAGTGTTACACGTCCCAACTGTAGTTGGATCTAGGTACAGTCTCGTTAGTTGTGTGCTGCAGTGTTACATTTCCCAACTGTAATTGGATCTAGGTACAGTCTCGTTAGTTGTGTGCTGCAGTGTTACACTTCCCTACTGTACTTGGATCTAGGTACAGTCTCGTTAGTTGTGTGCTGCAGTGTTACACTTCCCAACTGTAATTGGATCTAGGTACAGTCTCGTGAGTTGTGTGCTGCAATGTTACACTTCCCAACTGTAATTGGATCTAGGTACAGTCTCGTTAGTTGTGTGCTGCAGTGTTACACTTCCCTACTGTACTTGGATCTAGGTACAGTCTCGTTAGTTGTGTGCTGCAGTGTTACACTTCCCAACTGTAATTGGATCTAGGTACAGTCTCGTTAGTTGTGTGCTGCAGTGTTACACGTCCCAACCGTAAATTGGATCTAGGTACAGTCTCGTTAGTTGTGTGCTGCAGTGTTACACTTCCCAACTGTACTTGGATCTAGGTACAGTCTCGTTAGTTGTGTGCTGCAGTGTTACACTTCCCAACTGTAATTGGATCTAGGTACAGTCTCGTTAGTTGTGTGCTGCAGTGTTACACGTCCCAACTGTAATTAGATCTAGGTACAGTCTCGTTAGTTGTGTGCTGCAGTGTTACACTTCCCAACTGTAATTGGATCTAGGTACAGTCTCGTTAGTTGTGTGCTGCAGTGTTACACTTCCCAACTGTAATTGGATCTAGGTACAGTCTCGTTAGTTGTGTGCTGCAGTGTTACACGTCCCAACTGTAATTGGATCTAGGTACAGTCTCGTTAGTTGTGTGCTGCAGTGTTACACTTCCCTACTGTACTTGGATCTAGGTACTGTCTCGTTAGTTGTGTGCTGCAGTGTTACACTTCCCAACTGTAATTGGATCTAGGTACAGTCTCGTTAGTTGTGTGCTGCAGTGTTACACTTCCCAACTGTAATTGGATCTAGGTAAAGTCTCGTTAGTTGTGTGCTGCAGTGTTACACTTCCCAACTGTACTTGGATCTAGGTACAGTCTCGTGAGTTGTGTGCTGCAGTGTTACACTTCCAACTGTAATTGGATCTAGGTACAGTCTCGTTAGTTGTGTGCTGCAGTGTTACACTTCCCAACTGTAATTGGATCTAGGTACAGTCTCGTTAGTTGTGTGCTGCAGTGTTACACTTCCAACTGTACTTGGATCTAGGTACAGTCTCGTGAGTTGTGTGCTGCAGTGTTACACTTCCAACTGTACGTGGATCTAGGTACAGTCTCGTGAGCTGTGTGCTGCAGTGTTACACTTCCAACTGTAATTGGATCTAGGTACAGTCTCGTTAGTTGTGTGCTGCAGTGTTACACGTCCCTACTGTAATTAGATCTAGGTACAGTCTCGTGAGCTGTGTGCTGCAGTGTTACACTTCCCAACTGTAATTTAATCTAGGTACAGTCTCGTGAGTTGTGTGCTGGCAGTGTTACATTTCCCAACTGTAATTGGATCTAGGTACAGTCTCGTTAGTTGTGTGCTGCAGTGTTACACGTCCCAACTGTAATGGATCTAGGTACAGTCTCGTTAGTTGTGTGCTGCAAGTGTTACACTTCCCTACTGTAATTGGATCTAGGTACAGTCTCGTTAGTTGTGTGCTGCAGTGTTACACTTCCCTACTGTAATTGGATCTAGGGTACAGTCTCGGTAGTTGTGTGCTGCAGTGTTACACTTCCCAACTGTATTGGATCTAGGTACAGTCTCGTTAGTTTGTGTGCTGCAGTGTTACATTTCCCAACTGTAATTGGATCTAGGTACAGTCTCGTGAGTTGTGTGCTGCAGTGTTACATTTCCCAACTGTAATTGGATCTAGGTACAGTCTCGTTAGTTGTGTGCTGCAGTGTTAGACTTCCAACTGTACTTGGATCTAGGTACAGTCTCGTTAGTTGTGTGCTGCAGTGTGACACTTCCCTACTGTACTTGGATCTAGGTACAGTCTCGTTAGTTGTGTGCTGCAGTGTTACACTTCCCTACTGTAATTGGATCTAGGTACAGTCTCGTTAGTTGTGTGCTGCAGTGTTACACGTCCCAACTGTATTGGATCTAGGTACAGTCTCGTTAGTTGTGTGCTGCAGTGTTACACTTCCCAACTGTAATTAGATCTAGGTACAGTCTCGTTAGTTGTGTGCTGCAGTGTTACACTTCCAACTGTAATTGGATCTAGGTACAGTCTCGTTAGTTGTGTGCTGCAGTGTTACACGTCCCAACTGTAATTGGATCTAGGTACTGTCTCGTTAGTTGTGTGCTGCAGTGTTACACTTCCAACTGTAATTGGATCTAGGTACAGTCTCGGTAGGTTGTGTGCTGCAGTGTTACACTTCCCTACTGTAATTGGATCTAGGTACAGTCTCGGTAGTTGTGTGCTGCAGTGTTACACTTCCCAACTGTAATTGGATCTAGGTACAGTCTCGTTAGTCGTGTGCTGCATCATCCTTTTTATTTTAATTTTCGTTTTAAAACGGACGGTCTTTAAAAAATCCGTCTATGACTTTTCTTCGTTAATCAATATACTTCGGACGGGCATCATCATCTGAGACAAGTAATTTTAGTAATATTTGAGTGATATTAATAAATTCCGACTGATCAAGAAAAGCCTCGCAAGCTTTTGCATTATTCCGCCCAGATTTTGTTTGCTTTTGTTTCCTTGTGTCTGTTAAAGTTTCGGCCTTAAATATCATAATATTTACGATAAAATGCTATGAATAATTCCGCAAGCAAAATGAAACTTTAGTGCAACTCCAAGGCTATCTAAACAGCATTACTAGGCTCTTAACAATTATGTAGATAATTAAATATGTAGTAGACGTACCTCAGATTGTGAACATCACACAACCATTAAACTTCTTTATAGTTTTAACTACGTTAGAAATTCTCTATATATACATAGTTTATAATGTTATCTTCAAGGCTTACTGAACTAATTATTTTTAATTGATAATGAGGCCGTATCATTTGTACTTACCAATTGATAAAGTTGAAATTGCAACGGAATGTGTAGCAAACAATTCTTAATTGTATGAAACTAAGATGTTTTGGTGTTTGTGGTAATTCATGTTAATGCACGGGTCAACAGCATTAGACACATGCATAATTTTAAAAATCGTATAAACTTAAATTCGATATGGAATAAAAGAAAACGACCGAACAGTATTAAACTGATTTAAAATATTTCCTTATAACGACAAAAACAACAAAACAATATGCAATATAAAAATATTCAACCGTATAAATTTAGCGATGTGTTTCACAAAATAATAAGGGCAAGTAAAAAAAGAAAGAACTATGTGTACATGATTTCATAAAATTGTTTCCTCTATACTAGTTGTTGGAAGATGTATAAATTGCCAATTTACACATTGAAGCCATTATTTCGCATCACCTGCTTAAATCGAGAAATCTTTCTAATGATACGTACGAATATGTATGTATCTGTTTTTAAATAATTGAATGACGATGCCAAATACGAACGTGCAGACAATCTTATGGACAGGGCTGTGAAACTTATTGCTACTGACATTCTAGCATACAATTGACATTTATAAAGGGGTAACCATATGCGTAAACTTATTGTACTGGACAAAAAGAATAATGGCCTCCAACCTTATTGGTTTCTTTTGGATATAACTTGTTTCAGAATTGTTATTGCGGTAGATAATATGTTTCGGCACTGGTGTTTAAATTCGTAAATTAGTATTGCCATAACATTTCATCTTTTCTCCGGTGTATCGTATTTTGTTTTAATCCCAATAATGACATTTTAGCACGTTTTTCTTTTGTATTCTTGTAACTAAAAGCGTTATTGCTAGGTATTATTAGCAAATAAGACAAACCAACATGACATCGATAAACATGCCACAAAATCAATTAAGATCAAGAATGCTATTATCCGTACGTGTACATACTTTTCCTGCCAAACTAGCTCATTTTTGTTGCATATAAAGTTTTATAATTGTTCTAAAATAATTCACCATCAACGGTTATTTGCCTTAATATCAGAATGTATTTCTACATCATGCCATTATGTTTTACAAACTCTGTAATGAACTTAGTATGTTGTATCTTAAAATATATATACCGTATAATTCACATAATAGGTTTTTAAAGGCATATCATGCTCCACTTTGAGCACAAATGATTGTGTGATTTAATGATGACATATTTTCACATACAGAATATTAATACCAAAATAGCATTTCAAAATACAATGCACTGATCCTTTGGTGTAAATTATCAAAATAAAAAAAGGTGTATGCACACGTTAACATTAACAAGTGTTTATTGTCAAAATGGTCGTGCATTTCTTGCCCAAAATCATACTTTTTACTCTTCATTTGTCGTTTAGAATAACGAAACACACAGAATACAATCTCGTTATGAGTACCTTGCTTTTAGTCGCTAATAGCGGACTGAAAACTATTCTTTATATCGCAACACAGTTAATCGGTAATGGCGTTATTTACATAATACGCACATATCAACCTTAAATAGATGCTTTCAACAAATAATGGATTTTGAAATTGTTTTAGCCTCAACATCAACTGAGAAAGAACTGACGACCCCGGCAAGTATCCAGTTTTCCGTAGTGTCTGCTATTCAGACTCTTAAAGCGACAAAGTACTAGTGGGGACCATGTTATTGCTAATTCAACATCTAATACATACATACACCATTTATTGTCGCAAGTTATGGAAAACTAAATAAAAAACGTAAACCGACCGAAAAGCATTATATGCATATTGATAGATAATATAATAAAAGCAATAGTTTTAAATGGAACTGAGGCCTGCTTTGCAAACTATAAAAAGTACCAACAAAACAAATTCGAGTTCATATCTTATGTTGTTTATTCGATTTCTTGATATCGATTTTCGATGAATTAGGAAATTATATATTGAGGTATTACGTTGTTTGATAATTTATAACGATTTCGAAAAATGATTTTTATACTGAACCTCCCGCTTACAACACTTAAATGTACTACTAAAACTGAAGCAAAATTGGAAATAAACGCTTTTTTTGCCGGTTATAGAACCAGTCAGCACATTGTAGGCGTTTACTTCGTTGAAAGCATGTGCTTGCTATACGATATCAAACAGAGGTCTCTAAGTGACATAACAATAGTCCTCTTCGTGTTTGATTTAGGCACAAGTAGAGGTTCAGTGCGATATGATTTCAAAACGAGGTGATAAGCACAGGTGTGGTTTGTTATGGTTGTATTGCTATCAACAACCAACAAATGTTCAGTGAGGAGTTTAGTAACGAGATCAATACGGCCTTTTAGATGTACCGTATTCAATATGAAAACATCAACTGATGTTTGCCTGAAGAGAATATCATGCGAACTATAATAAGATGCAGCCCATTTAGAACAAAACCGCAACCAATGAACCCTCGCCTAAGACAAATGTCTCCTGCACACAAATTATTTTACTCGTTTATTCTACGGGAGTGTTGTCATTTGACATGTAAAGGAATCCAAACTGATAATGTATT
This sequence comes from Dreissena polymorpha, assembly GCF_020536995.1. Taxonomy (NCBI): domain Eukaryota; kingdom Metazoa; phylum Mollusca; class Bivalvia; order Myida; family Dreissenidae; genus Dreissena; species Dreissena polymorpha. Next base: position 172,784,469 of record NC_068355.1, read on the forward strand.
GTCAGCTTAAACATGACAAAGATGTTTATAAATATAAAACATTTATTATTATAAACTATTTTAAAGACTTATGGTTTTTGAGACATACGCAAAAACTTTCTCGTGAAAGTAAAATCCTTCATATCAACCATACATCAGAAAACAGAATACGTTTACCACATCGGGTCGAAACATGTCAGCTTGTAAATAACTTTGATCCGAGACTCAATAGACAAGGAATGCCTAATACCGCCTACCTAAAAAGTACCAATCAATTCGAAATCACAGTTACATACCAAATAGTATTATTGGAAAAAAAACTGTACGAATTTGGTAAACGCTGTGGTTTCTTACGGATTTCATTGTCACACAAAGATTTGGAGATCCGCATTATTGCTTATTATCTTTATATTATGGCGGTTAGCTAATTGAAATTAAAAAAATAAATGTTTGGAAGATGTCAAAAACTTGCATAATACAGATCCGCAAAAATATTATCAAATGTGTAACAGAATTCCGTTCCAAGCGTCTGAGATCTAGACACAGCTTAGTCTTCCTTAAGATTTGAAAAACACTATTCTAGACACATTATCTGGACAGTTGTTCAAGTTACCATTAGCTAGAGATTGATGACGTTAAGCAAAGTATTAACAGTACTAGTGTGACGATGCTTTTGAAAGGGAATGATATAACAGCATTAATTTAAGTTATCTACATCACTACAATTGTGTATGTAAGTACGAAAAAAATGTGGGTACAAAAATTTTTGTGTACGAAAAATTATGCGAAAACAAATTTAGGTACGAAAAAAAATTGGGTACGAAAAAAAAATTGGGTACGAAAAAAATGGGTACGTAAACTTTTTTGTACGGAAAAAAATTGAGGGTACGGGGAAGTAGTACCTGTGGGGAACTTGAACCACAATCGCCATTTTCGGCCCTTTCCGTCCAACAATCGGAGAGTAGTACCTTGAAGGTAATAGTATGAATACCATTTCGGAATGCGGGTCCTACTTACGCGCGTCGAAATGTAAGCGAAATATATAAATAAAGCGTAGTCGTGGTCGGAATTTTTGAATTACGAAGAGAAATCGTGTATTGATGTAAGAGTTTTGAAGAAATGTGCAGGAAATATATTAAATAAGCAATGGCGATATTTTTGTCAGTCCACATATTGTTTATAAGTGATATCACAACATGAAAGTGGAAAGTAAAACTGTCAAAATGACAACCTGTCAACATGCTGTTTTTGCTGGCACGAGGAGGGAGATTACACTCAATGTGTTCACATTTTTACCAAGGCTTTGTCAATGACCTTTATAGTATGGGTTGGCTTTGTTATTATTTATTGCTATCATGTAACTGCATGATTGTGTTTATGTTACACTACACAAACCATAATAATATGATATAAAATATACTGATTGAGCTTATAATAATCTGAGACCTATAGCCAGATCAATTAAGGCTACTTAAAATACAATGTTTGTCCTGATTTTCATGAAGAATTGACCATGCATGGCCTAGATTTCAAAATCAAGGCCCTGGTCTGACACATTGGTAACATTAACGGTTAAACTGCTACTAGGCTTCTGAAATTAGTTTTTATTGAAACCATGTTAGGAAATCTAAATCAGGCACTGATTTTCCTTGTTTAAACAGTCATAGATTCAGGTTGTGGCCTCTCGGGTAATGACCATTTTGCTTACTTGTCACACACTTAAAATTTTCTACACTTCTATCAGGTTATCTTCAAAAGTACATTTAAACTTAAAGTCTGTTACAAGAGTGATGGTAAAGTCAAGTCACATATTAGTCTGGCTACCATAACTTTAAATGTCGCTTTTTATGATTTTTGACTGGCGCGACTTTGTAGGTTATGGACCTAACCCCATTAGGAAAGTCAACCAGAAATTCCCGAAAAGTTGACAGTTAGCAAAGACCGGTCCAAAACATGCTTTTTAAATGCAGTTATTGGCCCAAAATCAACCGGAAAGATTGACATTTTTTTACATTTAACTGATATATTCTTTTACAAAATTTCATTTTAAACATTTAAAATTTATCATTTCTGCTCTACATATCGAGAACAACAGCGATGTGACAGACTTTCTTGAAATGCGAATCTCCCGAGATTTCACAGTCATATGACGTTATATCTATTTTTAGTAACATACCAGGTGCTCAAGTGTTTTTCAAATTCAGAATGACATTTCCCGGTATTTTAGATTAGTCTGGCTTGTTTTTGTAAACAAATTGTAGTGTAAATACAAACTCAAAGTAAATAATATTTTAAAACTACCTGATTCACACTGAAATCAGTGTTATAATCCACCAGACGTAAGTTGTTTAATCACAAATAATAGATTTCAGAAAACGAAAGTAATGTTTACAATTTCAGCAAAAATGTCAAGGTCGATCCGAAAGTATCCAAATGAAACTCGTCACGTGACAAAGCGATAATGGCGTCAAAATGTGAATTTCAGACTGGTGAGAGTGATTTTCATCTATATAAGATGCATTTGAAACATTTGAACCTTAAATATTCCCCGATGCAGTAATTTATATTAATTCACCAGTAAATGTAGAAATGTATCCAAGAAAATGAGCTTTCTTTGATTTATAGCGTGACATAAATATGTTACGACTCTGGGTTTGACTTCGATACGGGGTTGGCTTCAGCGTACAGGTATGTCAATACTATATAAACTGTACGCTGACAGTTTCTTTTAGCTTGTCCAATATTTAAATCTAAGCTGTGTCTAGATATCAGAGGTCATGTCAAATCAAAATGTCAAAGACAAATGAAAGATGCGTTCATTAATTATTGCCAAATTGTTCACTTCTGCTGTGAGTTTTCACATAATATAAACTGATGACCATCATGTGAGAGAAAAATTCACATTATCTTAGTATATCAGGGTTTTTAGCAGCCTTTTAGATAACAAGTTGGCCAGTTTTCCTGTCGCTTCTGGGGATCAACCCCGCAGCGCAACCTCCTTTGCAATCAAGTCGACCACTCTACCACTGGGCGTTTAGGAAGATTCTGTAATATTTTGATCCCTCGAGAGCAACCAAACGAAAAATTGAGTCAAATATTGCCGACTCGGTTTTATTGAGTCGGTTCATGAGAGATAATGGAGCTCGATTGGTCATTCGTCGGCTCGGGTTCTACTAACATGTACCCCGGGGTACTCTTAAGTATACTTACATGTACCCCGGGTACGGTAAATATACGCAATCGTACTCGGTTCGATATTAGACTTGTAATCGAGTTGTATTCCGCCCAAAACCGATGTCGTAATACGCGCTTCCGATTATCTTAAACAAACTTGTCTTTAAAAACAAACTGCATAAACATGCTTTTTGAGTATGTGTTCCGATAATAAAGAGGCCATTTTACAGAAAATTGACATAACTGTGAATATATAATTAATAACAAAAATCGCCGACAACGACCGATTTAGCGTCAAATATCCTAAAATTCGTTTCTCAGTATGATGCCCGTACCAGGGGTACATGTAAGTATACTTAAGAACACCAAGGGTACATTAAAGTAGTACCGAGCCGACAATGACCAATCGAGCGATAATGGAAGGTGCAACATCTCTCACGCCCGTAGCATCGCCTTAAGCAGTATTCACCTATCAACATGAACTTGCTCGAGTCATTGATCCCAAACAGTTGGGAAGTGTAACACTTGCATGTTCGAAATAAAATCATTTGATTAATGATAATTCTATTAGTGAGCCGTGTCAAAGAAAAGTACCTAGTCCAATCGGTATTTAATTAACACTACTAACGTTATTGTAAGAAAACCGCTTTTAAGCAAACAAGCTTTCAAGCGAACGCAGACTGATCTGGATCCAAACTTACAGTAGGGAAGAGTAACACTGCAGCACACAACTAACGAGACGTTACCTAGATCCAATTACAGTGTGGAAGTGTAACACTGCAGCACACAACTAACGAGACTGTACCTAGATCCATTACAGTTGGGAAGTGTAACACTGCAGCACACAACTAACGAGACTGTACTTAGATCCAATTACAGTTGGGAAGTGTAACACTGCAGCACACAACTAACGAGACTGTACCTAGTTCCAATTACAGTTGGGAAGTGTAACACTGCAGCACACAACTAACGAGACTGTACCTAGATCCAATTACAGTGTGGAAGTGTAACACTGCAGCACACAACTAACGAGACTGTACCTAGATCCAATTACAGTTGGGAAATGTAACACTGAAGCACACAACTAACGAGACTGTACCTAGATCCAATTACAGTTGGGAAGTGTAACACTGAAGCACACAACTAACGAGACTGTACCTAGATCCAATTACAGTTGGGAAGTGTAACACTGCAGCACACAACTAACGAGACTGTACCTAGATCCAATTACAGTTGGGAAGTGTAACACTGCAGCACACAACTAACGAGGACTGTACCTAGATCCAATTACAGTTGGGAAGTGTAACACTGCAGCACACAACTAACGAGACTGTACCTAGATCCAATAACAGTTGGGAAGTGTAACACTGCAGCACACAACTACCGAGTCTGTACATAGATCCAATAACAGTTGGGAAGTGTTACACTGCAGCACACAACTAACGAGACTGTACCAAGATCAATTACAGTTGGGAAGTGTAACACTGCATCACACAACTAACGAGACTGTACCTAGATCCAATTACAGTTGGGAAGTGTAACACTGAAGCACACAACTAACGAGACTGTACCTAGATCCAATTACAGTTGGGAAGTGTAACACTGCAGCACACAACTAACGAGACTGTACCTAGATCCAATTACAGTTGGGAAGTGTAACACTGCAGCACACAACTAACGAGACTGTACCTAGATCCAATTACAGTTGGGAAGTGTAACACTGCAGCACACAACTAACGAGACTGTACCTAGATCCAATTACAGTTGGGAAGTGTAACACTGCAGCACACAAACTAACGAGACTGTACCTAGATCCAATTACAGTTGGGAAATGTAACACTGCAGCACACAACTAACGAGACTGTACCTAGATCCAATTACAGTTGGGAAATGTAACACTGCAGCACACAACTAACGAGACTGTACCTAGATCCAATTACAGTTGGGAAGTGTAACACTGCAGCACACAACTAACGAGACTGTACCTAGATCCAATTACAGTTGGGAAGTGTAACACTGAAGCACACAACTAACGAGACTGTATCTAGATCCAATTACAGTTGGGAAGTGTAACACTGCAGCACACAACTAACGAGACTGTACCTAGATCCAATTACAGTTGGGAGTGTAACACTGCAGCACACAACTAACGAGACTGTGCCTAGATCCAATTACAGTTGGGAAGTGTAACACCTGCAGCACACAACTCACGAGACTGTACCTAGTTCCAATTACAGTTGGGAAGTGTAACACTGCAGCACACAACTAACGAGACTGTTCCTAGATCCAATTACAGTTGGGAAGTGTAACACTGCAGCACACAACTAACGAGACTGTACCTAGATCCAATTACAGTTGGGAAGTGTAACACTGCAGCACACAACTAACGAGACTGTACCTAGATCCAATTACAGTTGGGAAGTGTAACACTGCAGCACACAACTAACGAGACTGTACCTAGATCCAATTACAGTTGGGAAGTGTAACACTGCAGCACACAACTAACGAGACTGTACCTAGATCCAATTACAGTTGGGAAGTGTAACACTGCAGCACACAACTAACGAGACTGTACCTAGATCCAATTACAGTTGGGAAGTGTAACACTGCAGCACACAACTAACGAGACTGTACCTAGATCCAATTACAGTTGGGAAATGTAACACTGCAGCACACAACTAACGAGACTGTACCTAGATCCCAATTACAGTTGGGAAATGTAACACTGCAGCACACAACTAACGAGACTGTACCTAGATCCAATTACAGTTGGGAAGTGTAACACTGCAGCACACAACTAACGAGACTGTACCTAGATCCAATTACAGTTGGGAAGTGTAACACTGCAGCACACAACTAACGAGACTGTACCTAGATCCAATTACAGTTGGGAAGTGTAACACTGCAGCACACAACTAACGAGACTGTACCTAGATCCAATTACAGTTGGGAAGTGTAACACTGCAGCACACAACTAACGAGACCGTGCCTAGATCCAATTACAGTTGGGAAGTGTAACACTGCAGCACACAACTCACGAGACTGTACCTAGTTCCAATTACAGTTGGGAAGTGTAACACTGCAGCACACAACTAACGAGACTGTACCTAGATCCAAGTACAGTAGGGAAGTGTAACACTGCAGCACACAACTAACGAGACTGTACCTAGATCCAATTACAGTTGGGAAGTGTAACACTGCAGCACACAACTAACGAGACTGTACCTAGATCCAATTACAGTTGGGAAGTGTAACACTGCAGCACACAACTAACGAGACTGTACCTAGATCCAAGTACAGTAGGGAAGTGTAACACTGCAGCACACAACTAACGAGACTGTACCTAGATCCAATTACAGTTGGGAAGTGTAACACTGCAGCACACAACTAACGAGACTGTACCTAGATCCAATTACAGTTGGGAAGTGTAACACTGCAGCACACAACTAAGGAGACTGTACCTAGATCCAATTACAGTTGGGATGTGTAACACTGCAGCACACAACTAACGAGACTGTACCTAGATTCAATTACAGTTGGGAAGTGTAATACAGACATTGCTTAAATAAATAACTTGTCTAATGTGATTCACTTATAAAGATGGAATGAATTTCTAGAACATATTTAATACTTAAGAACGTTCATATCATTTTTAATCAAACTTTATAATTTTAACAGCTAATACGTTAACGATTCTTGACTTTCTTTCAAGCGTCGTTGGCTTGAAAGAACGTATGTAATGGAAGAAGATTGTTAACTTTAGCACCTGAAAAGTTCATAGCAGCTTGCTTCTTGGTTTCTGCCATGGCTGGTGATGATTCAATCCTTAACTATGTCAGATATCTAGTCGATATTCACAGAGCTCATTTAGACAATCTTAACTAAGGATACTTATATTTACTTGTTTAAAACATATACATCTTAAAACATTTAACAGTAATATAGCTATAGATTTAAGGAATTTTACGATATGAGGAATTTTCTTAGTTTTTCCGAAAGAAAATTTGTGAATATCGGTCCAGATATTAAGATGTGTTTTGCGCTTTATTTTAAGATAGTATTACAGATGTATGTACGGTTAGTTCGTTTTATAACGTGTTCACATTAAGCTAGAATACTATTTGTTTTAATGTATAGCGCTCTTTTATTAAATTGCATCGTTATATCCTTTAAGAGACGGGGTTTTCGGCAACTTTTGATATATCAAACATAGTTCAAATAATAAAATAACTTGAAGATTCATTGATATGCAATGTCAGCTGTCAGAAATAATATATTTTTCGCATTTGCCGATCTAGGATTATATGCAATATAAATATGTATACATATTTGCACTTTTCCGTTATTGATTAACTTTTGTTGGATGTTGTTGTACGACAAATGGTCAAAACGTGATGTTTTGCCGTAATTCCGAATGACAAAAATTGTGTTATGCATAAAATATCCCAAAACATGTCCTCCATTTCAAATTTTCAAGTATGTTGGTGCATGTGTTACCCGTTGCAATTTTCAGGAAAATTATTTCTAAAATCCGTTCAATTCGCGCACGTGGTTTTATATGTGTAGAACAACAAACAAAGAGACTCGGCAAACGTTACGATAACATTACTTATGCGACACATATTATTGAAATTTTTAACTTGCAAACAAACAAACACCTAGATTAGTTACAACAAAATTGTATTAAACCAAACGTGTCAACATCAAATAGAAACATAAAACATACTTCGAATGCAAATTGAATGGCTAGTTTGTAAGTTGGAGAATTAATATATCTTAATTTTTGTATCGAGAAAGTAAGAGATCCTTCATTATGGTAACGAATGCTAATTCCTCTATACATATTCAATTTTACAACGAATCGACATGTCACTGACAGATATCTAAATGCTTTAAAATCGCAAATCTGATATATCTAAATAATTGTTTTACTAATGTTAAAATAATGCAAACCATTGGCGAAAAGTTAATGTTAATTTTAAATTCCACATTAAATCATTTTTATTTTTACTCAAAATTATACGCGCATGAAGCGCAGATACGTCATACGAAAACGTACGTTATTTTCCAATCCATCACCTCTTCTTCATCTGCTCTTCCCAAAAAGGAACGCATAAGTGTTTCAATAAGTTTTAGATTTCAGATGCAATCGAGCTTAAATAGGTAAATTAAACGAAACGAAACTAAACTATTACTACTATCTTAAACACTACTTCAAAATTATTATTACTACTACAACTACAAATAACAATAATAAATAATAATAATTATAATATACTGCCTACTACTATCTTCTTCTACTACTGCTACTACTGCTACAACTACTACTATTTTAATAATTAATTCTACTACTACTACTACTTCGACTACTACTACTTCGACTACTACTACTACTAGATACTACTAATACTACTACTACTACTACTACTACTACTATACTACTACTTCGATACTACTCTACTACCTACTACTTACTACTACTACCTACTACTACCTACTACTTCGCGACTACTACTACTTCGACTACTACTACTACTTAAACTAACTAATACTACATACTACCTACTACTACTACTACTACTACTACCACTACTACTACTACTACTACTACTCCTACTACTACTACACACTACTACTACTACTACTACTACTACTACTATACTACTACTATACAATCTACTACTACTACTACTACTACTACTACTACTACTACTACTACTACTACTACTACTACTATTACTACTACTACTACTACGACGACGACGACGACGACGACGACGACGATAACTACAAACTGCTACTACTACTACAACTTCTACGGCGCTACTACGACTACTACTACGACGACTACAACACTACTACTACGACTACTACTACGACGACTACAACGACTACTACGACGACTACTACGAGACTACTACTACTACTACGACTTCTTCTACTACTACTACTACTACTACGACTAATAATAATAAGATAATATAATAATTATAATAATAATAGTACCACTTCTACTACTCATACTACTACTACTACTACTACTACTACTACTACTACTACTATACTACTACTACTACTACTACTACTACTACTACTACTACTACTACTACTACTTCTACTACTACTACTACTACTACTACTAGTACTACAACTACTACTTCTACAACTAAATGTGCTGCTTCTGCTACTACTACTTCTACTACTGCTCCTATTGCTGCTGCTGTTGCTACAACTACTACTACATCAACTTCTACAACTGCTTCTACTTCTACTACTACTACTACTACTACTACTACTTCTAGACTACTACTACTTCTACTTCTTCTACTACTACTACGACTACGACACGACTACGTCTACTACGACGACTACTACATCTACTTATACTACGACAAGTTTTACTTCTACTACTACGCCTACTACTACCATTACTACTACTACTACGACGACTACTAGTACGACTACTACTATTACTACTACTACTACTACTACTCTACTACTACTACACTACTACTACTACTACTACGACTACTACGACTACTACTACGACTACTAGGACTACTACGACTACTACTACCACAACTGCTACTACTTCTACTATTACTACGACTACTACTACTACGACTACTAGAGACTTACGCTACGACTACTACTACGACTACGTCGACTACTACGACTACGACGACGACTACTACTACTACTACTACGCTACTACTACTAGTACTACTGCTACTACGACTACTACTACTACTACTACGACTAGACTACTACTACTACTACGACTAACTACGACTACTACTACTACTACTACTACTACGACTACTACTACTACTACGACTACTACTACGACTACGACTACTACTACTACTACTACTACTACTACTACTACTTCTACTTCTACTACTACTACTACTAGTACTACAACTACTACTTCTACAACTAAATGTGCTGCTTCTGCTACTACTACTTCTACTACTGCTCCTATTGCTGCTGCTGTTGCTACAACTACTACTACATCAACTCCTACAACTGCTTCTACTTCTACGACTACTACTACTACTACTACTACTACTACGGCGACTACTACTACTACGGCTACTTCTTCTACGACTACTACTACTACTACTACTACGACTTCTACGACTACGACTACTACTACACATCTACTTAGACTACTACAAGTTTTACTTCTACTACTACGCCTACTACTACCATTACGACTACGACTACTACTACTACTATTACTACTACGACTATTACGACGATACTACTACGACTACTACTACTACTACTACGACTACTACTACGACTACTACTACTACTACTACTACTACGATTACGACTACTACTACTACTACCACAACGGCTACTACTTCTACTATTACTACTACTACTACTACTACTATACTATTATTACTTCTACTACTACTACTACTACTACGGCTTCTACGACTACTACGACTACTAGACTACTACGACTACGACTACGACTACTACGACGACTACTACTACTACTACTACTACGACTACTACTACTACTACTACACTACTACTACTACTACTACTACTACTACTACTACTACAAAAAACAACTACGACTACTACTACTTCTACTACTACTACTACTACAACTACTGCTACTTCTACTACTAACTACTACTACTACTACTACTACTACTACTACTACTACTACTACTACGACTACTACTACTACTATACGACTACTACTACTACACTACTACTACTACTACTACTACTACTACTACTACTACTACTACTACTACTACTACTACTACTACTACTACGGTACACTCTACAAGTACTCTATAATACTACTACCTACTACTATCACACATCCTACGAAACTACTACTCTACTACTTCTAATACTTACTACTACTACTACTACTACTATCACGACTATAATACTACCTACTAATACTGGCTTGCTAACTTCTACACACTACTACTACTACTCTACTACTACTACGTGACTACTAACTACTACTCTACTACTCTACGACTACCCTAATACTACTACTACTACTACTAATAGTACTACTACTACAAGTAATTCTAAATTAACTAACTACTACTACCCTACGTCTACTACTGCTACTACTACTACTACTACTCTTCTACGACTATATTATTATTTTCTACTACTAACTACTACTACTACTACTCTTCACTAATACTACTACTACTACTACTACTACTACTAATAATACTACTACTACTACGACTACTACTACTACTACTACTACTACTACTACTACTACTACTACTACTGCTACTACTACCTACTACTACTACTACTATAGTTACCACGCGTACTACAATATCTACTCCTATATCAGTTATACATTACCAATGATGCTTTCTTCCAAACACATACTGCCTCTGCCACTTCTAAAGTATGTTCTTATACCTCAAAATTACTGCATGTTTTACTTATAATGTCGCTCTTTGTGTTAAAATGAAGATCGAGTCTTACAAATATTGCACTGAAGCTCTAGATTTTAGTATTCTCAAGTACATTGACTGCAAGTACTGCTGCTACTAATTAATGTTCCGGTCACACATGCATTAAACGAATCGACTGGAAATAGAGCTAGGTGCTTAGCCCAAAGTAGCATAAATAAGAATTAACGAACGTTAGTTGACCTCCAGTAACAAGGAAAGCAGCATACTTATTAAACGAGTATGTAAACAAAATGGAGAAACTAATTGAACGCTGGTATGAGTTATTTTCAATTTCCGCTGCAAATACAATATTGGTTACACGAGTTAACATTTTTTCGGACTTTTTTGCGATACAAGACTAACTTTAAACCCATTACCTTGCCCCCTTTATATATTGTATATGAAATGGGTCATGTGCTGTAAATAACTAGCAGAAAATAATTTCTCCTCTGTTTCATTTGTCCTGTTTAAATGAAAGAGACTAATGTGGGTTAATAATTTTAATTTTAAATTATATTTTATTAGAAATCAATTTGATTAAGGTCTGATGAACGTCCTCAAAACGTTATTTATTAGTTGTGCAATGTACCGTATCTTAAAAATATTAAACATTCGCGATTGGGTTCTTAACTTTACATGTTTAGTTTTGTGCATTCGATATTTCACAAATCGTTAAAATTTCTCCTCCTGTTATTATTAGTTAAACGTATTAAAAGAATTATTCAGATTGATCGTACAGTATTTGTTCCATTATATCCGATGTAATTTTCCATTAAAAACTGCACTTAAATTTTCTTATTTTTTAGACTTTCTTCACAGTCATGATACAAGTAAAATGTCGGTAGAGGTATACACAACTCGTAGAGGCTAGTATTTCTTTACTATAACATTGGTCAACAAACCTAAGAGTCTCAGCGCCTTTGAACGTGTATTTTTACATGAAAAGGGCGCTTTATACATGCGGTATATAATAATAATAATTAATGAATTTAAGCAAGCGCATTTATGTTTTACTCAATATTCTATTACTTGTTTATCGAATCCTACACAAAATGCATTTCTTTTCTGGTAAACATTGGAAATCAAAGATATTCAAGTGAATTTACGTAACTCGTTCACTCTAGAACAAACGTCGGCTTTATTTGTTATGCAAACGACTTGTAAATTTTGTAAAATAAAAACTAATTTATCTAGACATTTGTTTTTGTTGCTGATAACCGCGTTTGTCAACAACTATTTACAAATACAGTATACAAAACATTTGAAACTACCGCTAGATTGTCACACATTTCCTTTGTATTACAGACAACTGTCATCCAACACAAGCACATTTTGTATCTAACTTCATCAAAGGATGATTCTGTATTGGCTACTACAGCTTTATTTCCCATAAATCCGAACGTATGGCTGCATAATCCTAAATGAAAAATGGTCTTGGCCAAGTGCCTTTAACGTAAAAACTTGTTTATTCCGATGTGCATGAGATGTGGTCACATCTATCTATTTATTGATTGAAGTCAAATATTACAATAAGCAGTTTTCTCCATATGCAGGCTCTCGTGTGAGAACAAAAACGCACATTACATTGAGTTATTCTTACCATAAAACTAATCGAAATTGTTCTCGCGTCAAATAAATTGTAAGCATATTTTAATCTTGTACGCCTGCGGCGAAAACATCACCACCTGATGCGCAGAATATATTGTTCCGTCTAAATAACTAACTATTAAATGATTAGTCCCTCGAGGGTGTTGACAGTTAGATTATAATTCACAAGTTTGTGCATGCGTCCTCTTGATAACGCAGCATCTTACAGAAACCGTTCATCTATTTTCTCGCATGATATTAACGGGTTTTCAGCGAATACAACGCTTTGTCTGTATACGTTTATTATGACTTCTTTAGCCCTTTTGACCATAATTATGTGTTTAATGAGATTGGTTAAGATTTGATATGTGTCAATAAAATCGAAAACTTCCGAATGGAGACTTTTTGTGGCAATGATACGGTTGTCGGAAACACATTGGTTACGTCTCTGTTTATAGCTCTTACATTATTACTGAAGAAAGATTAAATAAGCCTGGAATATATGGAAATACATCTTCTCACACAAACCAAACCATATATAAGAACCGGTACATGCTAGTCATCAACATTTAAGATATATACAATTTATTCCAAATTACGTTTAATTGTGTTAAGCTTCATGCGTTATTCAAGGCTAAATATAAATAGACGTAAATAGGTAGACGTAATGTACTTCCGTGTTCAACAACCTAGTACAAACATGCCTTTGAAAACACAGTGGGTGTGTGTGTGTGTGTTATTCATTCGCAAAAAGGTTCGCTTTCTCAGAAAATGAGTACATATATGTTTATATAATTTATAATAACTTAAGTATATTTTTTCCAAACAATGTGCGAGTGTCGTGTTTCAGATAAGAAAATCTTTAAACCTTGCAAGTAAGATGCCAAACCTTTTTTCTACACACGTGACCAAACGGTTCTACCAGTTCAAGGAAAGTGAACACTCAGATGTACCAGCAGCAGGAGAGAGAGAGACCACATTTTAGCATGTGGTCCTTCTTTTATGGTACGGAACCTACGACTAAACGATGGACAACACGCACAACGGACCATTGACATTAAACATTTACACGGATAGACGTCATCAGCCTGAATGATCTTTTTAGAAAATTCTTCACTATAATACACATAACCTCAGCACACTAATCAAATTTGTCATCTTTGTGTAAGTTTTGTATTCAAGCTGAGTTCGATCGAAACACGTTAATTGCAAAGCAAAAGAGATGCCATTTCTGAGTGAAATTTCGACTCATTGCTTTCAATTAAATGTGTGTATTATTAATCGTCATGTAATTTTTTTGCAATGCCCACTTGACTCATATACAAAAGTCATTCCCACTAAAATATAGGTATATAACACAGAAAAAAACATAAAAAAAACTCAGCATATGTAAATATAATGGCAATTAAGATATTTGATAAACTACATGACTTTGTGCCTTATTTTGTTCTAAATGTTTTATGTGTAACACTAAGTGTTAAAGCGAGTTCATACAAATTTACTGTCAACAGTTTCTTTTATTTATCTTAAACGGACACGTTAAGAGAATGTAACTGGATAAATTAGTTTTAATCGTAATGAAAATTAAACAACTATAATAACAGTTCTGAAGAAGTGGTACTCGAAAGCTACCAGTTACTCTATGGACGAAAACTGGGTCGATTTGAATTTCATTGCAGCAAGCAACAAATGATTAATCGTACTATTAGAAGTAATTGAATTGTTATAATTTTTATTTAATTATCCTCGTTCATATTTATTAATTAGTATTTGATTTAGAAAACAAATCCTAACATTCATGAATATGACTTTTTTAGTGAAAGCGGAAGAACAACGAGACAATAAATTGTAACGTGGCGTCAATTCCCTGGGTAAATATTATTTCGAAGCCACTAATAACAGGGGACTTATTACAACACATTCAGTTTTATATGTATATTGCCTGTTTGATGTGATTTCAATGAATACAACTTGAGAAATAGATGTCAAATTAGTGTTATTCCCAATGATAGCGTCTTTTTGGTCAAGATACGGGCAATACATTATGATTTACTGTTTTACTTAGTGTACTTAATACGCAATGGCGGTAAAAAAATACGTTGTTTTTTAAATCATATAACATAAAAATAAGCATATACAATTTAACTTTTTTTTAATGTACCGTTCTAGAGTAACCGTACACATGTACACATTGAAAACGTGAGTACCACTATGCAAAACCTTTAGAAATAAATGAATATGATAAAAAAAGAATTGAACAGAACAGAAAATATAACATATTATAGAGTATTATAGAATGGAATAAAATAGAAGAAAAGAGAAGAAAAGAGAAGAGAATACAATACAATACAATTCAATACAATACAATGCAATGTGCCGGCATTTACGATTTACGTGCTTTTTTCAAGTATATAATAACGATGACAACGCTGTACAACGAACATGAAAATTCTTACTTGCGGCGAGGTTGTTTCATTGTATTATTTCTATATTACAAATTATAATACTATGTTTTGTGTATTGATCAGTTTATTAAGCGAGGCTTCGAAAGTCTGAACCACGGGCATTCGCGAGTATTTCGTGTTTTCGTGCAGAGAACAAACATGTATGTATTTGAAAAGTACCTGATATTTTCTTTATCAGTACATTTTCTCAACAATAGTGAGTCATGTTCTGACAAATGCCTGACAATCGCGGTAAATTGCACCATGTAAATAAACAAACTGTCTTAATTGATCCGCGAGTGAAATTTTTATCCCAGCAATACTGCAATAAAGATCCATCCACACCGCGGGGTTTTATTTCGACAATCCAAATCAAGAACTGACTTGTTTAATCTGTCGCGTTATAAGAAGAAGTACAGATGCTACGTTTAGAGGCAAACACCTCGTGACATGCGACCTTTTAACTTCCATATGCGCACTATGATCACTTACCGCGGATATGTCGTTTATTAAGTGCATTTAGATTGAATTGTCGTATTAAATGTATATTTAATATTCTCGTTACTGCAATAATTAAAATTCATTTAGAAGAAGGATATACTAAATGAGTATATAGGCTTCGTAACACGCGACGCAGTAGAATAAGTTGTAAAATATACACAATTAGAACAATACATACGCTACCAGTATAAGCATATGTCATGTTATCTCCAGCAACAATGTATATCTTCGCATTAGCAATGTTGAAATGCAGTTTGATTTGTAAGACCACTTATATGTAACAACGGTTCTCTAGTCAAATAGCAGTCTTGTATAATTACAATTATCGTGCATATTTATGTCTGCTACATTATGTTAAAAAAATCATACATCTTAATTCGTTTGTTTGGATACTAAGGTCAAAAGTAGTAGTCTGGGTCAATTTGTATGTACCTTTTTTCAGAAAAAAGGTTAACATGGTATGCGACATTAAAATGATATTTAAATGATTTTGTTTTGTGCCTCCACGCCGTGATTGGTGGTTTTTAGCTGTGATTAAAATTGTAGTGATTCGCAGCTACAGGAATTGAACCCAAGCGTCGATTAAACGCAGACTGACGGGGGTCTGTAATTTGCTTTCTGTCACTGAAAGAGGACGCACTCGACAATATAAGCCGAAAAGAAATCACAATTATGGTAACAATGTAAATATTACAAAACTACGCGTTTCGCATGCTATACGCTAAGATATGTGTAATTAAGTGTGTCAATGTAAAACATTAAAATGCAGCTTCGTGTTGTTTTTACATATAATTTATATTGGTGTCCCTACGAAATCAAGACGTTATGCATCAAAGTACGGGGTTATTTCCGTTCGCTTTTGGCACAAACGTGCATTTTTGTAAGAAATTAGTTACAGTCTCTGGAATGCGTGTGTCTAGCCAATAATTTAATGACATTTAATAAATGATTCACTACAAGCGCTGTTATTTGTCATTAATCTGCTCTGTGGCATGAATGCGTATCAATAAAATTGGACACAAACAAGTGTTCGTATAAAATCACTTTTTTGTTGTATTGATGACTTAAATTGTCATGCGAAAATAGTAATTTATAAAATGTAAATATGACAAAATGCCTAATTTGAAACATATGTTGACATTTCCATTTGTTTATTATCAAAACTGGCCATTTGCCTAAATGTTTGAAATTTTATTAATTTACAAAGCAACATTTCAGACTGAAACATTCTCTAAACAATCCAACAGACCAATTATAGCGATTTCTAGTAAATGAAAATTTTGTGTTAAAAAAAATACAAAAAAAACTGTTTCACGTATTTTTTGGCGAAAGGATTATCTTTGTGTTTATAATTAGTTTAAACGTATTTTATTTCAAACAAGAATGCATTTACACATGAAACATACAACAATTGCATACAAAGTTTGATTTGGATTAGAACGGAAGACTTCGTCTTATATAGTTCTTCTCCAAAAGGGTTATATTAAGTTGCATATTTTCAAGCGAACATTATTGGTTTGCCTATACATATAACAACAATGAAATTTTTTTGGTAAGGAGATATAGTAGTTAATAGAGAAAAGAAGAAAAGATGGAGAAGAAATGTGCAAGATAGATACATGTATAAATTTAAAGCGATAGTTCAAAAAAGTAAAGTATAAACACTCTACATACATGTCGGAAGAGACTTAGTAAGAGAAAATAAGTTCTAGAGAAGTTCTGTCGCAAAAACTATGTTTAAAATCGTTTGCTATCGATAATATATTTGTTTACTGCCTCAGCGATAGTGGTATTAGTTTGATTATTCAGAATGCTATCTCCATATAAAATCGTTTGGACAGAGGGGACGGAATAAATAAATATAGTGTTCAGAAGTTCTGCACGGATATTAATATAAAGCTGGCATTCAAGAAAATAATGAAATGGTGATTCTCTTTGACCGCTTTGACATAGAGGCGATGCAACTACGTTTCGCCTGAATAGATGTTCATTTAGCGCACTACAATTAGTTCTAATGCGTGTGTGTAAAATTTGAGAGCGTCTCTTTACATAGGAAAACAATGGATTTTGAATTGGTCGATCACTATTAATGTATTTTTTAAATGAATGAATCGATTCAGCATTAATAAACTCTTCTAGAAGACAATTCCAATCGGATACTGTAGATGGTAGAAATGAATGTGAATAAGATGCGGTTCGAGCATAAATGGACTGGAAATGAGACGCATTTCTAAGAGGGTATTGGCTAGATGCTCCGACTGTGTCAGGAAGAAGTGACTGTAAATAGTAAGGTGCTTCTCTAAACTGCATTTTGTATATTAATACTAACTTATGTTTTCGTCGTCTTTGACTGAGAGTTTCCCAACCTATCTCATTATAAAGATCTTCCAGTGACACTAATCGAGTACAACCAGTTGATATACTGTTTGAATTTTTTCTAATTCATCCTTTTCATATTGGGTACAATTGTCAAAAATAACATTTGAATACTCAAGTATTGGTCGTACGAATGCAAAATATATAGTTTCAAGAGATGTCCTATCAAGCATTGATTTGAGACGACGCATTATATTAATACGCTTCCATGCTTTTTCTTTAATGAACGTTATATGTTCATGCCAAGTACAGTCATTTGTCAAATATACTCCTAAATGTTTGTGGATATTTACTATAGGTATGTCAACGTCCCCCATTGAAAGTGGAGGATGATGCGGTTTATTAATTTTACGAGATATCAGCATTGATTCTGATTTGGAGGGATTAAAATGTACTAGCCATTGATCAGCCCATCGTGAAATTTTATCTATGTCTGATTGCAAAATAGCTGCAGTTTGATCCGGTGAGTTTACAATCATAAAGAGACTTGTATCATCGGCAAATAGGTTTATTTGGGCTTGTATATCAGCTACTATGTCATTGATGTAAACACGAAATAGAAGGGGATCTAATATAGACCCCTGCGGAACACCAGCGATAATTTCTGCAGGAGTTGATTCTGCTCCTGGTAGAATGACTTTCTGTTTACGATTAGAAAGATAATTGGATATAAATGCTAATAAATCTCCCCGAATGCCTGCTGCTTGAAGTTTGAACAAAAGACCCTCATGCCAAACTTTGTCAAATGCTTTACTTATATCGAAAAATACAACTCTGACTTCAAGACCATTGTCTAGAGCTTTGCAAAATGTATCATAAATATAGGTTAACTGATTAACTGTCGAATCGCCAGGCATGAAGCCAGATTGAGTCCGTGTAAAAAAGGAATTAGAACGCAGGAAATTAAAAACATGTTTGTGGATTATTCGTGCAAAGACCTTTTCGATAGTATTAAGCAAGGATATAGGACGATAATTCGAAACAAGAGCTGGATCACCCTTTTTGAAGACCGGACACACGTTTGCAATTTTCCAGCATGAAGGCATTTTACGAGCAGAAAGACATGATCTGAATAGTTCACATAGGGGAGAGCTAAGTTGATACATTGCTTCCCTGAGGATACGATTATCGATTCCATCAGGTCCGGAAGCTTTTCCTACCTTTAAACATTTAATTGCGTCGATGACTTCTTCCTGAGTAATATCAATTGAATTTAAGCTGTTATTGTTATCGGTGTAATGCGTAGGAAGATCATGATTTTGTACATCGATTGATGATTGATTTGCAAAATATGAATTAATGAGCTCAGCTGTGCATGTGTCATTTGCCTCAAACGTGTTCGAATGTTCATCGTATAGGGATGGAATTGATTGATGTGTGTTTGTAGAAATGAATGTGAGCAATGTTTTCCAACAGTCCTTAGCACATAGCTCAGAAGACTTCAATTTATTGGCCATATTCTTAAAGTAATCAAATTTAGAATTTCGCAAGAGTTGGACAACTTGATTTCTAGCATGTCTAAAATTTGACCAGTGTTTATAATTAGAAATAAAACGCGATACCATTCCTTAAGACCACCTAGTTTAGATATATGTATAGTCGCTTTTAACGCATAAAACTTATTTCAACCAGAAAATACGAATATTCCTTACATGCAAAAACGAATATTTGCTGTGGTATATTGGTTCATCGTCAGAAATGCGTTATTAATTTGACGCCGTTCTGAATACATTAAAAGGCAGAGAATAACAACAGCCAAAACAAATGAAACTACTGCTAGCAATAGCCAAAAAGAGACAAATATTGCATAGATGTAAGAGGTATTGTAATTAATAGTACATAATATTAAATGAGTGTTATTCATTTCGAAATGTTATTTTCATTTTACTCTCCCGGCTGAACTAACTGGGGCGCCATAAAAACTGATAAAATTTCATTATCGTATAAAACTTAATGGCATATGGTAATGTTTAAATGAATAGTATGCAACTCTACAATTCATGTAAGCTATTCAACATTAAATTTATAGATTGATTGATTCCCCTCTGTGGGCATTATACATTGCAAATATATAGGCTAATTCATTTAAAAACGCATTTTGACCTTCTGAAAAAGATGTATTACTTTGTCTCGAATACATATGTTTACTCAGTGACTATAGGCCGCACTAATGTTTCGAAAAAAAGTTTTCACAATAAAAATAACATAAATTAAAATAAATATACATATTTGCATATACAGGAAATAACACTTTAACATTTAACTATAAGAGGGATTATCTAAGGTATATTATATTTACATTATCTGACTCAGACGGTATACAAATATTTATTGAGAAAATGTTTTACACTGCATTATCCTAGGCATAAGAAAAAACGTTTAGCGCATCTAAGACAGATACGACGTTGACAAAGCGATTCTCGTTTGTCTGAATGTTATGTTCGGCATGTATTCTCAACTATCGGCACTAACCAATCTAAAGCAAAGTCCACAGTTTTGATCATTTAAATGTTTTGTATTGTGATGTTTTTTTTTCTCTCGAGCGTCTACAGTTGGTCGCTTTAAACTTTAATATTAATAGCATCTGATGATATGTTATGGCGTTTAGCCTTAACCTAGGTGTGTCCTAAAATTGTATTACTTATATTTTGTCGGATTTTGTTTATAAATATGTGAATTTATTTTGTTTCGGAAGCAGCCCATTTAAAGCGGTACTTAAGGTGTAATAACATGAACCATATGCTATCATATCTCTTCAGTTGTTACATATTTTAGTTGACCTTTAACTTATGAAAACATAACGCATTCCTAAATTTTAAAATGCGTTTGGCGATGTAATCAAAAACACATGTTAGATAAGACATTTATATACCACAACTTAAAGGGATCTTTTCACGCTTTGGTAAATTGACAAAATTGAAAAAAGTTGTTTCAGATTCGCAAATTTTCGTTTTAGTTATGATAATTGTGAGGAAACAGTAATACTGTACATTTACCATGGTCTAATATAGCCATTATATGCATCTTTTGACGATTTTAAAACCTAAAAATTATAAAGCGTTGCAACGCGAAACGATTGAATAATTTGGAGAGTTCTGTTTTTGTCGTTAAATTTTGTGAAACTACGAAGATTGCTTATATAAGGTATAAAATACATCAAGCATGTGTACTCGGCGGAATAGCTCAGTAGGCTAAAACGTTTTTACTTCAGGACTCTGGCAGGACTCCAGGGGTCACTGGTTCGAATCCTGTTCCGGGCAATGTTCTTTTCCTTTTTTTAATTTTATTCTTGATTTTTTACTGGAGCTTTTACGATCAAATGTTTACATTTATCGATATAAAGCATTTAATGAATAAGTTAAAAAATGCCAAAATCTGTGAAAAGGCCCCTTTAAGTTTAAGATGATATTTTACCAACACAATAGCAATGAGGTATTTTAATTACAAAAAGCATTGTACCCTCGGTATGCGGTGTTAGTAAAACGTTTTTGTACTTTCAAATTTGTTAGCAATAGTTAGGTAACTAATATTATTACTATACATTTGATTTTGCCTAAACATACTAATATACTGTATTATATTTGCGAGAGTCTAAAATTATCTAACATACTATATTTAAATGTATTTTTTCATTTGAACCTTCAAAACAACATAATGCAATAATCATTTTCAATCATAGTGACCGTCATTTTAAACATTATAATTCTATGAAATTGTTAGATTGAGTCAACATTTCAGATCCTTTGATGAAGTTTTACTATGAACGAGAAAATGCCAAACAAGAAATGGAAAGCGAATGTTTGTTAACTTCTTAATATTTTGGCAACACTCACAGAGCAATCTCAGGTCCGATAGTTAATTATTTGTTAAATAGGACGCAGAGACCTAGTTTAGGAAACTCTGTTATATTACCTAGCAAGCAGGAATGTAAGTAAGAGGGAAACCAAGCAATCACACAGGAAACATATACGAAAATGTTTGATTGTATTTTGGCGAAAAGAGATGAAGCATCAGACGTGAATGTAGTCAAAAGGATTTGTCATAAGAGTGCAATAATTACACACTGTAATTTAAATGTGAATCTTCTGCTGGAATCTTTATTTACAAAAACAAACGAAAATTTAAAAAAATGTATTAAATAACAACGTCCCATGGTTAATTTGTGTTTACGAGTTCTTTGAATAATAACAGGAATAGAACTTTTCGTCATTTTAAACACAGTTTATAGATTTAAAAAAGCACTGTTCGCATGAATGCGTGTTTGCATGAATGCTCATTATTTAATTATTCGTGAATCCGTTTGTTTTCATAAAGTAAGTAAATGAGCTTTTTTTAATAAGGCTTAAAAAAGCAAATATTACATTCTGAACAAAGTTTTTTTTATATTAAGGAGGGACACTGTGCCACGGTTTGTATAACACAGTAAATAGTTTCATTTCTAAATATGACTATGCATGTGTTTTTTAGTTGTGCAGATTATGATTATTTGGGGAATAATAGTGCATTTAACAATCTGGAATTGTATATAAGTTAAATATATTAATGATATGCCTAGAACTACAAAAGGTAATACTTGGAATTATGAGACTGAAAAGTGACCTAAAGTGTACTTGCAAGTCGCATGTTCTTTCATTTGAAGGTGAATTAATGGGCTGCTATAATTGTATAATTATACCTATAATCAAGGTTTAAGTTATAAATTCCTTCTAGCAAATAGAATGGTAATTTGCGATCCTATGCATGTACCCACAGGTAGCTAGCTATAAGCAATCTGTGTAAGATTTTGTATACGTTCTACGAATTCGATCCGTAGATTAACGTGTATTTGCAGCGTATACATAACTACATTCGACTTCAAGACAATTACTAAACAATCACCAAAATATCAAACAATACCCCCATCAGTATAATTTAAAATAATGTCATGTTGGCATTCGAAATGAGAATTGTCTGATTCTAGACTGTCTCCTAATGCTATAATGTTTCTAAAAAATAAGCTTAAAGTAATATCCAGATAAATGGAAACCACGTGGCAAGCACCCATATTATCATTTTCAACAACTTTTCTATTTGTTATCAAGTTAAATACGAAGAAGTTGTTTGAATAAATAAAGCAGACGAAAAGTGTTCCGTAATTTACGATTTGACTGTATGTATCAAATAATTACTTTGCAAATATTCGATAAAAAAATGTTTCTTCGTGTGTCTCATACATATGTCTTTGACTATTTTTCTACTACCTTCATTTTTTATACGTCTTCATCAATACGTGTTTTTCTTTCCACCCGTAAGACTATTATACGGGCATTATGTATCTCGGTTTCGTAGCAATATTTAATGTCTGAACACTTGAATAGCCAAAATGATAATATGGGTGCTTGCCACGTGGTTTCCATTTATCTGGATATTTATAATTATACAATTATAGCAGCCCATTAATTCACCTTCAAATGAAAGAACATGCCACTTGCAAGTACACTTTAGGTCACTTTTCAGTCTCATAATTCCAAGTATTACCTTTTGTAGTTCTAGGCATATCATTAATATATTTAACTTATATACAATTCCAGATTGTTAAATGCACTATTATTCCCCAAATAATCATAATCTGCACAACTAAAAAACACATGCATAGTCATATTTAGAAATGAAACTATTTACTGTGTTATACAAACCGTGGCACAGTGTCCCTCCTTAATATAAAAAAAACTTTGTTCAGAATGTAATATTTGCTTTTTTAAGCCTTATTAAAAAAAGCTCATTTACTTACTTTATGAAAACAAACGGATTCACGAATAATTAAATAATGAGCATTCATGCAAACACGCATTCATGCGAACAGTGCTTTTTTAAATCTATAAACTGTGTTTAAAATGACGAAAAGTTCTATTCCTGTTATTATTCAAAGAACTCGTAAACACAAATTAACCATGGGACGTTGTTATTTAATACATTTTTTTAAATTTTCGTTTGTTTTTGTAAATAAAGATTCCAGCAGAAGATTCACATTTAAATTACAGTGTGTAATTATTGCACTCTTATGACAAATCCTTTTGACTACATTCACGTCTGATGCTTCATCTCTTTTCGCCAAAATACAATCAAACATTTTCGTATATGTTTCCTGTGTGATTGCTTGGTTTCCCTCTTACTTACATTCCTGCTTGCTAGGTAATATAACAGAGTTTCCTAAACTAGGTCTCTGCGTCCTATTTAACAAATAATTAACTATCGGACCTGAGATTGCTCTGTGAGTGTTGCCAAAATATTAAGAAGTTAACAAACATTCGCTTTCCATTTCTTGTTTGGCATTTTCTCGTTCATAGTAAAACTTCATCAAAGGATCTGAAATGTTGACTCAATCTAACAATTTCATAGAATTATAATGTTTAAAATGACGGTCACTATGATTGAAAATGATTATTGCATTATGTTGTTTTGAAGGTTCAAATGAAAAAATACATTTAAATATAGTATGTTAGATAATTTTAGACTCTCGCAAATATAATACAGTATATTAGTATGTTTAGGCAAAATCAAATGTATAGTAATAATATTAGTTACCTAACTATTGCTAACAAATTTGAAAGTACAAAAACGTTTTACTAACACCGCATACCGAGGGTACAATGCTTTTTGTAATTAAAATACCTCATTGCTATTGTGTTGGTAAAATATCATCTTAAACTTAAAGGGGCCTTTTCACAGATTTTGGCATTTTTTAACTTATTCATTAAATGCTTTATATCGATAAATGTAAACATTTGATCGTAAAAGCTCCAGTAAAAAATCAAGAATAAAATTAAAAAAAGGAAAAGAACATTGCCCGGAACAGGATTCGAACCAGTGACCCCTGGAGTCCTGCCAGAGTCCTGAAGTAAAAACGTTTTAGCCTACTGAGCTATTCCGCCGAGTACACATGCTTGATGTATTTTATACCTTATATAAGCAATCTTCGTAGTTTCACAAAATTTAACGACAAAAACAGAACTCTCCAAATTATTCAATCGTTTCGCGTTGCAACGCTTTATAATTTTTAGGTTTTAAAATCGTCAAAAGATGCATATAATGGCTATATTAGACCATGGTAAATGTTCAGTATTACTGTTTCCTCACAATTATCATAACTAAAACGAAAATTTGCGAATCTGAAACAACTTTTTTCAATTTTGTCAATTTACCAAAGCGTGAAAAGATCCCTTTAAGTTGTGGTATATAAATGTCTTATCTAACATGTGTTTTTGATTACATCGCCAAACGCATTTTAAAATTTAGGAATGCGTTATGTTTTCATAAGTTAAAGGTCAACTAAAATATGTAACAACTGAAGAGATATGATAGCATATGGTTCATGTTATTACACCTTAAGTACCGCTTTAAATGGGCTGCTTCCGAAACAAAATAAATTCACATATTTATAAACAAAATCCGACAAAATATAAGTAATACAATTTTAGGACACACCTAGGTTAAGGCTAAACGCCATAACATATCATCAGATGCTATTAATATTAAAGTTTAAAGCGACCAACTGTAGACGCTCGAGAGAAAAAAAAACATCACAATACAAAACATTTAAATGATCAAAACTGTGGACTTTGCTTTAGATTGGTTAGTGCCGATAGTTGAGAATACATGCCGAACATAACATTCAGACAAACGAGAATCGCTTTGTCAACGTCGTATCTGTCTTAGATGCGCTAAACGTTTTTTCTTATGCCTAGGATAATGCAGTGTAAAACATTTTCTCAATAAATATTTGTATACCGTCTGAGTCAGATAATGTAAATATAATATACCTTAGATAATCCCTCTTATAGTTAAATGTTAAAGTGTTATTTCCTGTATATGCAAATATGTATATTTATTTTAATTTATGTTATTTTTATTGTGAAAACTTTTTTTCGAAACATTAGTGCGGCCTATAGTCACTGAGTAAACATATGTATTCGAGACAAAGTAATACATCTTTTTCAGAAGGTCAAAATGCGTTTTTAAATGAATTAGCCTATATATTTGCAATGTATAATGCCCACAGAGGGGAATCAATCAATCTATAAATTTAATGTTGAATAGCTTACATGAATTGTAGAGTTGCATACTATTCATTTAAACATTACCATATGCCATTAAGTTTTATACGATAATGAAATTTTATCAGTTTTTATGGCGCCCCAGTTAGTTCAGCCGGGAGAGTAAAATGAAAATAACATTTCGAAATGAATAACACTCATTTAATATTATGTACTATTAATTACAATACCTCTTACATCTATGCAATATTTGTCTCTTTTGGCTATTGCTAGCAGTAGTTTCATTTGTTTTGGCTGTTGTTATTCTCTGCCTTTTAATGTATTCAGAACGGCGTCAAATTAATAACGCATTTCTGACGATGAACCAATATACCACAGCAAATATTCGTTTTTGCATGTAAGGAATATTCGTATTTTCTGGTTGAAATAAGTTTTATGCGTTAAAAGCGACTATACATATATCTAAACTAGGTGGTCTTAAGGAATGGTATCGCGTTTTATTTCTAATTATAAACACTGGTCAAATTTTAGACATGCTAGAAATCAAGTTGTCCAACTCTTGCGAAATTCTAAATTTGATTACTTTAAGAATATGGCCAATAAATTGAAGTCTTCTGAGCTATGTGCTAAGGACTGTTGGAAAACATTGCTCACATTCATTTCTACAAACACACATCAATCAATTCCATCCCTATACGATGAACATTCGAACACGTTTGAGGCAAATGACACATGCACAGCTGAGCTCATTAATTCATATTTTGCAAATCAATCATCAATCGATGTACAAAATCATGATCTTCCTACGCATTACACCGATAACAATAACAGCTTAAATTCAATTGATATTACTCAGGAAGAAGTCATCGACGCAATTAAATGTTTAAAGGTAGGAAAAGCTTCCGGACCTGATGGAATCGATAATCGTATCCTCAGGGAAGCAATGTATCAACTTAGCTCTCCCCTATGTGAACTATTCAGATCATGTCTTTCTGCTCGTAAAATGCCTTCATGCTGGAAAATTGCAAACGTGTGTCCGGTCTTCAAAAAGGGTGATCCAGCTCTTGTTTCGAATTATCGTCCTATATCCTTGCTTAATACTATCGAAAAGGTCTTTGCACGAATAATCCACAAACATGTTTTTAATTTCCTGCGTTCTAATTCCTTTTTTACACGGACTCAATCTGGCTTCATGCCTGGCGATTCGACAGTTAATCAGTTAACCTATATTTATGATACATTTTGCAAAGCTCTAGACAATGGTCTTGAAGTCAGAGTTGTATTTTTCGATATAAGTAAAGCATTTGACAAAGTTTGGCATGAGGGTCTTTTGTTCAAACTTCAAGCAGCAGGCATTCGGGGAGATTTATTAGCATTTATATCCAATTATCTTTCTAATCGTAAACAGAAAGTCATTCTACCAGGAGCAGAATCAACTCCTGCAGAAATTATCGCTGGTGTTCCGCAGGGGTCTATATTAGATCCCCTTCTATTTCGTGTTTACATCAATGACATAGTAGCTGATATACAAGCCCAAATAAACCTATTTGCCGATGATACAAGTCTCTTTATGATTGTAAACTCACCGGATCAAACTGCAGCTATTTTGCAATCAGACATAGATAAAATTTCACGATGGGCTGATCAATGGCTAGTACATTTTAATCCCTCCAAATCAGAATCAATGCTGATATCTCGTAAAATTAATAAACCGCATCATCCTCCACTTTCAATGGGGGACGTTGACATACCTATAGTAAATATCCACAAACATTTAGGAGTATATTTGACAAATGACTGTACTTGGCATGAACATATAACGTTCATTAAAGAAAAAGCATGGAAGCGTATTAATATAATGCGTCGTCTCAAATCAATGCTTGATAGGACATCTCTTGAAACTATATATTTTGCATTCGTACGACCAATACTTGAGTATTCAAATGTTATTTTTGACAATTGTACCCAATATGAAAAGGATGAATTAGAAAAAATTCAAACAGTATATCAACTGGTTGTACTCGATTAGTGTCACTGGAAGATCTTTATAATGAGATAGGTTGGGAAACTCTCAGTCAAAGACGACGAAAACATAAGTTAGTATTAATATACAAAATGCAGTTTAGAGAAGCACCTTACTATTTACAGTCACTTCTTCCTGACACAGTCGGAGCATCTAGCCAATACCCTCTTAGAAATGCGTCTCATTTCCAGTCCATTTATGCTCGAACCGCATCTTATTCACATTCATTTCTACCATCTACAGTATCCGATTGGAATTGTCTTCTAGAAGAGTTTATTAATGCTGAATCGATTCATTCATTTAAAAAATACATTAATAGTGATCGACCAATTCAAAATCCATTGTTTTCCTATGTAAAGAGACGCTCTCAAATTTTACACACACGCATTAGAACTAATTGTAGTGCGCTAAATGAACATCTATTCAGGCGAAACGTAGTTGCATCGCCTCTATGTCAAAGCGGTCAAAGAGAATCACCATTTCATTATTTTCTTGAATGCCAGCTTTATATTAATATCCGTGCAGAACTTCTGAACACTATATTTATTTATTCCGTCCCCTCTGTCCAAACGATTTTATATGGAGATAGCATTCTGAATAATCAAACTAATACCACTATCGCTGAGGCAGTAAACAAATATATTATCGATAGCAAACGATTTGAAACATAGTTTTTGCGACAGAACTTCTCTAGAACTTATTTTCTCTTACTAAGTCTCTTCCGACATGTATGTAGAGTGTTTATACTTTACTTTTTTGAACTATCGCTTTAAATTTATACATGTATCTATCTTGCACATTTCTTCTCCATCTTTTCTTCTTTTCTCTATTAACTACTATATCTCCTTACCAAAAAAATTTCATTGTTGTTATATGTATAGGCAAACCAATAATGTTCGCTTGAAAATATGCAACTTAATATAACCCTTTTGGAGAAGAACTATATAAGACGAAGTCTTCCGTTCTAATCCAAATCAAACTTTGTATGCAATTGTTGTATGTTTCATGTGTAAATGCATTCTTGTTTGAAATAAAATACGTTTAAACTAATTATAAACACAAAGATAATCCTTTCGCCAAAAAATACGTGAAACAGTTTTTTTTGTATTTTTTTTAACACAAAATTTTCATTTACTAGAAATCGCTATAATTGGTCTGTTGGATTGTTTAGAGAATGTTTCAGTCTGAAATGTTGCTTTGTAAATTAATAAAATTTCAAACATTTAGGCAAATGGCCAGTTTTGATAATAAACAAATGGAAATGTCAACATATGTTTCAAATTAGGCATTTTGTCATATTTACATTTTATAAATTACTATTTTCGCATGACAATTTAAGTCATCAATACAACAAAAAAGTGATTTTATACGAACACTTGTTTGTGTCCAATTTTATTGATACGCATTCATGCCACAGAGCAGATTAATGACAAATAACAGCGCTTGTAGTGAATCATTTATTAAATGTCATTAAATTATTGGCTAGACACACGCATTCCAGAGACTGTAACTAATTTCTTACAAAAATGCACGTTTGTGCCAAAAGCGAACGGAAATAACCCCGTACTTTGATGCATAACGTCTTGATTTCGTAGGGACACCAATATAAATTATATGTAAAAACAACACGAAGCTGCATTTTAATGTTTTACATTGACACACTTAATTACACATATCTTAGCGTATAGCATGCGAAACGCGTAGTTTTGTAATATTTACATTGTTACCATAATTGTGATTTCTTTTCGGCTTATATTGTCGAGTGCGTCCTCTTTCAGTGACAGAAAGCAAATTACAGACCCCCGTCAGTCTGCGTTTAATCGACGCTTGGGTTCAATTCCTGTAGCTGCGAATCACTACAATTTTAATCACAGCTAAAAACCACCAATCACGGCGTGGAGGCACAAAACAAAATCATTTAAATATCATTTTAATGTCGCATACCATGTTAACCTTTTTTCTGAAAAAAGGTACATACAAATTGACCCAGACTACTACTTTTGACCTTAGTATCCAAACAAACGAATTAAGATGTATGTTTTTTTTAACATAATGTAGCAGACATAAATATGCACGATAATTGTAATTATACAAGACTGCTATTTGACTAGAGAACCGTTGTTACATATAAGTGGTCTTACAAATCAAACTGCATTTCAACATTGCTAATGCGAAGATATACATTGTTGCTGGAGATAACATGACATATGCTTATACTGGTAGCGTATGTATTGTTCTAATTGTGTATATTTTACAACTTATTCTACTGCGTCGCGTGTTACGAAGCCTATATACTCATTTATTCATTTTTTGTAGAGTAATACTATAGTTAATAAGTTGTTTCTACTCTTGATCTAAACGCGATGTAAAGTAATTTTCACATGATAATATTATTTTGTTCGTTCGACTTAATTCTGCCTCCTTGACATCGAACGATTGTCAGATTGCCAGATGCGGATTCTATCAGAATTGGCCTTTGGTCAATCATGTGCTTCTAATACTTTAGTACTAAACAAAAGTTATCACGAGAGCCATGTAAAAGACTTATCATTACTGGAATATTCATACTTTTAAATTATTTCAATTGTTTAGGGATACCAACTAGTTTAACGTGTCGTTCTAAATTATATTCAAAATAATGTTTCTATTTTTGAGCCCCGTTGTCGTCAAATTGATTTGGCTGTTACAAAGGCGAGTCGGTATTGGTATATCTTTCTGTGTGCCCGCCCGAGCTTGTTCGGACTAAAACCTTACTATTCAACGCGTTATATGAAAATGAACTACACAAAAGTTCACTATTTGCAAACATTTTGTCGCGTGTTAGACAAACTAATGTAGCATTAAGTTAAATGTTAAACAAAGATGTCAATGACAAAATATATTAAGTATAGAGCTAGTCCGGTATGTACCTTCCTCATTAAATAAAGCAAGTATTTAATCACTTTCCACAAATAGACAGTGAGCCGCGCAAACAACGCATGTCTGTAGTCTAAAGCTCAAGGTCACGTCAATGTTCAAACCTTATATACGGAATAATAGTGCTTGTCCTAATTGCAAGGTCATCATTCATCAGGGAATTTAAACTAACAAGACATAGGTCCATAGCTCAAAGGTCAAAGTCATACTTAAGAGTATATACTCAAATATGCGCACAAGTCAGCTTATATATACAGATTGTAAATTAATCTGGACATCGAAAACGGACGGCAAATGTTGAAGGGAAATTAATTTGTAACAAGCGTTAATAAAAAAATTAAACTTACATTGGTTTACCTGGGCATTCAGGATAATTATGCCGTATTTCTTTTTCATAAGGTATGTAAACAACGCTACAAACCAAATTATACTACGATTTTCCTTTTTTCGTCATTCGTGGTTGACGGTCCCTTTAAATGGAAGATATAGATTAAAACAAATTATCGGTTCAAAACATATCGTTAAGATTTAAAAAAGAACACTTTTGAATTGACTACAAGGCTGTCATAACATGAAACTTATTTAACATAAAGGATACTGTTTAATTGTTAACAAAATATATTTAAAAAAACGCTGACGGCGGTCGGTGTACATAACATAAACGTTATTTCGCGCTTTACTAAGACGCAGAGAAAGGAACACGAGCCTAAAATATCTTTTTAACGTGACCAAATTAAATCGTAATGAGGTTTTCGTGAGTTCAATAGTATTAACGGCATTGTATTGGTAACTTGAGAATACTTGACAAGTAAAAATTGCCATCAGGCACGATTGTATTGTTTTCAATGTATACCTCAGAAAAATGTCAAAGCCCAAGATAGCGCACATAATCTATTTGTAAGTTATGTTTTCCGTAATTGAGACAATGATATTTAAGCTAGTAATACCATTTAAGATTTACGGTGCTTTTGTCGTCTAGTATTCCGTCTTGCATTTGTAACTTAACGGATTTGTTCTTTTAACAATTTGGTCGTTTGCTTTGATTTAGTATGATTGAACGCACAAACGACCTGCTCAATTTAAATATCGTTGATTAACGGCGACAGAGCAAATACTCTTGAATTGTATTGTTTCTCAAATCCCATAAATGTATGAACGTGAAATTTCCTCAGTTGTACATTAAAAACTTAAAACTACTACTACTACTACTACTACTACTACTACTACTACTACTACTACTACTACTACTACTACTACTACTACTACTACTACTACTACTACTACTACTACTACTACTACTAATTCCATTTTAAGAAGATTGATGTAATTTATCGTACATATATTTTCACAATGTCTGATGACCGTGTTAATATTAAATGCTTATGCGACGGGATTGTTTATCTTGATTTCACTGTTTGGTTATGATGCATATGCATGATCAAGAATTCGGTGGCAATTAGCAAATAGTATTTAATGTAATGCTTGGTCTACTAATAGACATTTAAGTGTCAATTACATTTATCCAACTGGATTGCATACATAATCCTTTTGGAACGCTTTTGTACTTAGTTATGTATTTTTGTCGGAAAGACGCGGAAATTAAACAAGATAAAGAATGATTACTTGTAATGTTTAAATGTAGCCCATACAACTCGTTGCTTTATTGGGCTGAATTCGAACGTATGCTTATTGAGCCAACTCATTGACGATGGAAATTAAACAAGGTATTTGCTTTTGGATGCGCATGCAAATGTCATGTTTAATCAGGATGAACCGGAAATGGCAAGAGACACATTTACATTGCAACCGGGACGCATCCGATAACATTGTGTTTCATGTCCATACCATAGACGATAGACATGCAATCTCTTGATTCATACACCGAACGAACTTTATGTAATGCATAGTTAAATTAAATTTCAAAGGAAAGTAAAAATCAAAATGTTGTTTATTCACAATGTTTATTATCTGTTAGGTTGCTATTGCTCAAAATGTTGACAAGACGATCACGTATATTTAGAAAATAAACATAGATTTATATTTGCGATCTGTTTTTTTTATTCAATTGATTTTAACTTGATTATCATTTAAGTTTAAAAAAAAACGGTTACTAGAAATCCTACGATTTTGTAGGCTTTTATGCCGTCAGTGTGGTTTGAAAATCAACGTTTTGTCTGGTTGACATTTTGCAGTGAACTCCTGGTCGAGTTGTAACTTGCCTGTAGTACTTGTAAACGACCGTATGTTAATGATAATTGTTTACTCTTTTATATCGCGATAGTCTTTTGCATGTGCCATATTGTTGAAAACTTATACAATGACTTTACAAAACTAGAAATGGCGCGGCAGAGGCCGACGCGTATCCCCACGCCGAATGTTTGACCTAGGTGTGCCCCAGGGTTGGTAATGGGGCCATGCATAGCTGAGATTGACCGTATTGTCATAAGAGAAGTTCATCATCAATTAGAAGTGAATTGGTGTAGAAATGAAGAAGTTATAGTAAAAGGCAATTTTGGGTGGGTGTGACATATGTGGGCAGGGCGCCCCAGGGTTGGTAATGGGGCCATGCATAGTTGAGATTGACCGTATTGTCATAAGAGAGGTTCAGTATCAATTTGAAGTGAATCGGTGTAGAAATGAAGAAATTATAGTAAAAGGCAATTTTGGGTGGGTGTGGTCTATGTGGGCGGGGCGCCCCAGGGTTGGTAATGGGGCCATGCATAGTTGAGATTGACTGTATTGTCATAAGAGAAGTTCAATATCAATTTGAAGTGAATCGGTGTAGAAATGAAGAAATTATAGTAAAGGCAATTTTGGGTGGGTGTGGTCTATGTGGGCGGGGCCCCAGGGTTGGTTATGGGGCCATGCATAGTTGAGATTGACCCTAATGTCATAAGAGAAGTTCAGTATCAATTTGAAGTGAACCCGTGTAGAAATGAAAAAATTATAGTAAATGGAATTTTTTGGTGGGTGTGGCCTATGTGGGCGGGCGCCCCAGGGTTGGGATTGGGGCCATGCATAGTTGAGATTGACCCTAATGTCATAACAAAAGTTCAGTATCAATTTGAAGTGAATCCGTGTAGAAATGAAAAAATTATAGTAAATGGAAATTTTTGGTGGGTGTGGCCTATGTGGGCGGGGCGCCCCAGGGTTGGGAATGGGGCCATGCATGGTTGAGATTGACCGTATTGTCATAGGTGAGGTCCAGTATCAATTTGAAGTGAATCGGTGTAGAAATAAAGAAGTAAATGTAAAATAACCTAAAAAAATGAGTGATAATTTCTGACGCGGCCCCACCCCAACCCCTATAACTTTTGACCCAGGGGTCAGATCAAAATTCCAAATAGTGCAGGGTCGCACATATGCTCATAGCTACCATGTGTGTAAATTTCAAGGTTCTAGTGCTTTTAGTGTAGGAGGAGATAGTGGCCAGGACGGACGGACAGACGGACGGACGGACGGACGGACGGACGGCGGAGATCACCACAATATCCCCACCTTTTTTTCAAAAAGCGTGGGGATAAAAAACACTTTGAATACGAATGCTTTTCTGGATAATGAGGCAGCAATGAAAGTTCATGTTCTTTTATTATTGTCTGTATTTTTTAACATCGTTTTTCGATAACCGATGTATACTATTGTAGTTTACTTATTATTATTTAACACACAACATCCACATATTTTTTGAATTTATGATGAACGCTTGAATGACTGGATACGAATGTCGTTGCACATTTTGATACCACCTACAAACTAAACGCCTATTATAATAACATACCAATATCATTCATTTCGAAAGGACACAGCATGTGCAGCTGTTCTGAGTAGAACTATCAGTTTCCAGCGAGTAAAAATTGAAACGTGAGTATTTGTAGGAATCTGAATGAAACTAGAGTGATAATTGAAGGGATTATTGTAAAATATAAACGAAATCATATGTACGGAATAAAATCAAAACAGATTAAGCGGACTTCCAATCGTCAGGAATCGAAATTGACCATACCGCATATAAACCAAAATGTACCATGAAACACAAACGCTATACAATATAAACGCATTTTGATTGTTAAAAAAACTATAATTATTAGTATAATTGTTATATGTAATATATGCAAATCATTAACTAAAACTTTTAGTCGAATGCATGAAATAGTTTATATTTATTTCAATACAACCTTTTCACATGCTTAAAACAATGAAAATGCCGTTAATTTCATTTGTTCATTATTAATATGTTCTTAATGCTTCAGATAATCTACATTCTAATACATATCTTATAGATTTTGAACTTTATGACACGCTCATGTGACCCAATCAATGTATGTCAGCTAAAAATGCATATTGAAACAAAGCAGTGGAACTACTGTGACATATGTCATTATCATATTTCCGAATCGTGAAATGTTTCTATGCTAACACGTTGCATGTCATATTATCATGAGTTATATGGATTCGTTGATAAAAAACATCGTACATCTTGTTTTGTTACCGCTATCGTTTCTAGACGAACAAAGTGTAACATAAACATCACAATCGCGCGGTAATTCACAACCATATCTTGACAGAGGGTGATATCATCCTGCGATATAAAACTGATGGGATATATATTATAAACACAAATTATGAATAAAATGAACTAGTTGTAGATAACAACGGAGTATTCCAAGATCAAGTTAGTAAAAAAATGACAATGTAAAGATGTTTTAAATAGTTTCATCATTATTAATACAAAAGTTTAAATCTTTAGCATGAAAAAAATAATGTTAATTGTCTAGGCAAGTTTGTTATTAACTGATATTTTCTTTATTTAAAAAATGAACAACGTGATATATAAATGAAGGCTGTTTAAATATATATTGCACCACATTTATACTCAGTGTGTTGTTTTGACAACAGATCTTCCTTTTTGCTTCTGAATAAGGGCAAATAAATCGGAACCTTAATGATCATTCCAGACGATTGGGGAAACTGACAGTTTCTTACTTGAAAAATAATAGTGTATCTGTTGTCAATGAAAATAATTGTATATATTGGTTGGATATATAAACTAGACCGCCCAGGTCAAACGATGCCTGAAATCAGTCATGGATGTTCGGTTTATTTTTTTTTATAAATATATTTGACATTGACAGAAGGGATGTCTTCCTTTAATTTTTATTTTCACGAGATCATTGACAAAAGTATAATGCTTAGCAGATATTACTCCCGAGTTTTATTCACAAGTATAAAGTGCCAGATCCTCATTCGGTTAAAGAGTAATGAACTGGTTTCTTTTCTTTATTCAACATCGAATGCAGACTGAGTTATTGATAAAGACGAATACGAATAACTTGATTTCGACAAAATAGTATATCATAATAAAATGTATAATCATTTACATAGTTATTTTATGTATGCGAAGTCATTGCTATAGTTCGGAAATCCAGTTCCTTATTCTGTTTGGATAAATACAACTTCATTGGTTCCTTTTTCTTTATCCAGCCGTGAAAAGAGAACCTTAATATTAATGAATACGAAAAGCAGATTTCGATATAAAAATATGAACAATAATTCTTATTGGTCTGTGGTACATTTTGTTACATGTGAAATAATTCCACAAGTTTTACATGTCCGTTATGTATTTGGTTAGTTCCATGAAATTATATAGGCGCAAAAAGGGAACTGGATTATTCATCTATAGAATATAGAAGACATATGTACGCAAAAATAGTTTTATAAAAATAAAACAGAATGTTTAGTTTTTGTTGTGGGGTTCACCTTGTTACATATTTAGTTCTACATATTGTTTAAAAATGTCAGAGCCTTTTTCGTATTGAGAAAGGGATATTAAACTTATTCCTCGATCCTTATTCAGGCACGGAAAATAAACTAGATATATACGTGAAAAAAGTACAGTTGTGTACATACGTGTTAAACTATTTTAAGTATTATAGGCAATTATATTATTTTAGTATTCCTGATTGTTGAAATATGTTTATTTGTATTTAATTTACGTTCCGTTTCTACCTTACAATTATAACATACCCCGATTTTGTTTTTAAGTTAGCTCTTTGTTCTTTTTTAATATTATAATTCTTATTTTATACATGTTATGTAGCAAGTAAAACTAATTTATAGTACCTTACTGAATGGCCAGAAATTTGGACGATCGAATTAGCATTAATCTTATTTTCGTGCCCGTTAAAATATACAAATGTATTCAAAAATGTTTGTATAGTAAGTCGAAGTTGTATAAAAGATTGTTAGATAAACATATATTATTCTATAAAACGAGGGATCTGTTCGAATTTACAGGGAATGATTCATATGTAGATAAAATACAATATAAATCCAAAATGTACAAAAGAGTACACACTTGGAATCACTCGTTAGTTGTACTTACACAATATAAACTATAATATAATGCGAGGGAAATAGCTTTCTTCAATGTATTTCCACGATTTTATGGACACAAATGTGAAATTTTTGAAGATGTGTTAAATTCGACTCACTCAAATCACGCTATAAACAGAGTTTGGTTCGCGATGCCTTAAACAAACATTACATGATTGATATTATTGTGAATGTTCATTACAGTTTACCCAATAAAATGCGATTTGATAACGATTTGAGCTACGACAGGACCAGAACTTTATATCTGAATCAAATCCCGACTTATCATTGTTTGTTTTTATTCTATAATTTGAACATATTTCAATAGAGCTGGATGTATTGGTGTGTTTCTATTTTCTAATACACCCGCGAAAATATAATCTGGTTATTATTTGATACTCATTTTCGAAATGGCATTTTATTTTCTAGTTGTCTTGTGGTGGGAATGACGACGCAGTATCCGGTATGATGAACACCACCTAGCCCGTATGTATTTGTAAAGCTTTGAATAACTTGGATTAATCTTAATATCGATATTCCTAGTAACAATGTATTCTCTAAATAAGCAAAGAGTTGACATTGTTATAAGTACACAAAAACGGTTAATGGAATCATGACGACTTTTCAGTTATGGTAATGAACCACACTGTCACAGAGAAAGAACATATCTTTATATTGGCAATTTGCATCGTGTTTCGATTAAAATCAGCGAGGCATATTTAATGAATACTATGCCAACAGTTAGTTGGCCAATGTAACGAGTGGACTGATATTGTGTGTATTACAACGAGGAATGTTAGGATAGGTCTTTCTTATGCAACGGCACTTATAATAATATGCTATAGTATGCCCTGTATTCCATGGACTATTAATAACTTCAACTAATCACGAGCATATATCTTTCTTGTTGATGCATGTAGCTCTGGGGTTGTCTTATTTCATTTTCAAATGACGACACTCTTTTCAAACGTTAGGTAAATTCATGTACCTATAATATTCCACTATACTGTCTCATCTAGACGAACATTAATTCAATACGCGTGACAATTTATGAATTTAAAGATATACTCAACAAGATGAAGAAGTATCGCAAAACAGAAAACGTACATACACATTGATAAAATTTTGTCCCTGACCTATTTCATTACTTGCACAATTATTCAATCTTAGTTAAATTTAATAGTTGCCATCAACTGCTATTACTCGTGTTGTCTACCAGGTAAAACTATAAATGCTTTCGTTCATTTATCGTCATCATCACGCGGTATTTCCATAGGAGCGTGTTAATTTTCAAATATTTCAAACTCTACCCTTTTTGTTGAGAGGAGACTGTATGCAAACATCAGTTAATACAAGTGTTAAGAACCATTTTAATAAGCGTGTACATGTATTTAAGTGCGTATTGTGGTTTTAATTAGTTTGGATGTTTGTATGTTCGTTGTCATTTCAAGTTTCTCTCTTCAAACAAGAATGACGCTTCCTACAGTATAAACATGTTTAAACGGTATTGGCTTCTTTCTATGAGTGATGTATTTAAATTGATACTATTTACCTTTAAATGTGTGTATTCTTGTTTATTAATTGTTAGTATTTCCCATATATATTCTTAGGAAAACCATTTTTTGACAAGTGTTTTCAATAAAAACGCGCATTCGCTAAAAAGGCGGTCATTAAGAACGAAAACAGTCCGCATTTTGTGTTCTAATTGTTGTTTACATTTTTTCTCGCACAATCACGTGGTGCTTTATATTTTTAGAACGGAATATCTATATCAGGGCTCTTACAAAAAGTATTTTGTTGTCGCCACAATTTTTTTTACTTAAACTATTGCCATTTTTATTAGAAAGTAGCCATCTTCAGCCAGGAAGATTGTTAAACATTTATTTTTCGTCAAGTTATGACAGATACTGTCAAAAGAGCTTAAGCCATATAATTTTCAAATATTATTTTTAGTTTAAGTTAAAACGTAGCGTAAACATGTATGGTATGTCATTTATTTTAAAGGTTCTGACAACATATTGTTTAGAAGTTGTCGTCACTAAGTTTTGCCAAATTTAATAATACATCACCACTTTTTTAAAGATTGCCTCATTAGGTGCCAATAGCATAGAGCAACGAGAGCCGTGAATTTATTGTTTAAATGAGATTATCCCATAGAATTCTGGAGAATCAGAAGGGTGGAATATTAAATAACAATGAAGCTATTTTGCTATTTTTCCAATAATACATGTACGTGTTTAGTAAAAGTAATACATAACCATTTTGTGATTGTCAAACATCATTTTAAAATAAACTTGCATTAAAATATATAAACTACAAAGCTATTTGTGCGGGACGTTCTCTCAGAAAAATAAATACAGCTCATCATTTCATGTATCACTCA
Source organism: Dreissena polymorpha (assembly GCF_020536995.1). Lineage (NCBI taxonomy): Eukaryota > Metazoa > Mollusca > Bivalvia > Myida > Dreissenidae > Dreissena > Dreissena polymorpha. Next base: position 172,824,722 of record NC_068355.1, read on the forward strand.
TATTCATCCGATAAGGAAGCACATGAGCAGGGGTTTTAAAATCTTTTTAGAATGCGATGATAATCAAGTGTATGTAAAAGCTTTCGATGAACATCCTAACGTAGGTATGCACCCTTATACAGTGTGTAAGCTATACGTTACACCACAACTAGATAAATAATTTCATTAAAACACAGTAAACTGAAATTAATGTTAATACAGTTTTGTTACATTCTAATAAAAATATTAATACATGTGATTATCTTTGTGCAGAAATTTAGGTTTAATTTGTATAGAGCCTGCTGTTGTTAACATTGTTGCATGTTCTATCGAGATAGACAGTACAGATTTGCATTCAATTGTAGAATTACAGGTTACCAGACAGTCGCACTATTACCACCAAAAGGCTTCGGTAAAAACATTTGTTTTAATTGAAACATTTCAAACGTAAACCGAGGTCATTAAAACAAAGTCTGTCTGGTGGATTATTATTTTTAATGCATTAAACTACGCAGAATTTCATTAACTACATCGTCGTTATCTATAGCGAAAATTTATTAAAAGGTTTCTGTCTGCCACTGCGCTTACTAGAAGCCGTGTGCAGAAGATATATAATTTGCGGCCAAGCTGTCACCATCGAGGGACAAATTATTAAATAGAAGGTTTGTTTAGAAGGAACTCTAACTTCATCGTAAATACTGCACATCGGGCGGTCAGCAGACATTGGCCGGAAGCTTACTACAATACTGTGTATTTAGAATGCAAAGATAATTGTACCGATCTTGTACACAAAGTCTATTAACAAGCTATAAACGACATGTTATGAAAAGAACTTGAATTTTAATCTTCTTTGTTAAAAACCGTTACATTGGTTATAAAATAATTTAAAAAAATGTTTGGTTAAAGAGTGTATGAAAACCAATGTGATTAAATATTTGACAAAAAGCAAAATGATCGGATTATGCGTTTAATCAACATTAGAGATCGACCCGTCCTTGTAACCGACGTGTTGCGCTGTTGACCATTAAAACAAAAGTTTCTGTCCTATAATTTTGTAATAATAATAGGTGATGCTTTGATACACATAAATGTGACGCTTGCCGAGACGATTTAAATACGGGTAGAGTTTGATTTATTAACAACGATAGGGCGGTTGTCTCTTTTTTTCTGTTTATCATTCCTATTTGGAAAGAACTGCAATATTATCGCTCCAACTCTGCATTTATGGCGGATATGACTATTGTGAATGACGTCTTATGTTTTAAAATCAGGCCATGAGGACTAGAACTTAACATTTGTAGAAATTGCTTTTTTTGTCGCTTTTTGTATTTAAAATCTACAACATCTTATGATCGTAGTATTAGTTAAATCTGACTCATTTAAACCGAAAATGAAAACGTTATAGTTTTTAGCTCTACTTGCCGAAGGACTGAAGAGCTTATGTCATGGCGTGGTTTCCGTCGTACGTGCGTGCGTTCGTTAAACTTTTTCTTGTTAACGTGATAAAGTCCACAGTTTTCATCTGATTCTTTTCAAACTTGTTCAGTGTTTTTATATTAATAAGGACTCGAACACTATTGAAAATGGGTAACATCAGAGTAAAAAGTTTAGAATTATCTCCCCTTGAATTTGAGAAAATGGTGAAATAAGGCTTGCTTACGCAATAAAGTCCACATTTTTCATCCAATTATTTCCCAACTTGCACAGTGTCCTTATCTGAATGATGAGTCAAACCCTATTAAAAATGAGCAATATCGGAGTTATAAGTCCAGAATTATCTCCCCTTGAATTTCAGAAAAAAATGAAAATTCAGTTTTTTTTATGTGATTAAGTCCCTAATTTTCATCCAATTCTTGGCAAACTTGCACAGTGTCTTTGTATCAATGAGGACTCAAACCCTTTTGTAGAAAAGAGCAATATCGAAGCAATAAGTCCAGAATGACTTCCCCGTGAATATGAGAAAATTTTGAAATCCCGCTTGTGTACGCACTTAATTCCACAGTTTATCCAATTATTTCCAAATTTGCACAGTATCTTTATTTCAATGAGTACTTTAACCCTATTAAATATGAGCAGTATTGGACAAATAAGTACACAATAATGTCCCCTTGAATTTGAGAAAATTCTCCTTGTTTGCGCGATTAAGTACACAGTTTCCATCTTATTCTTTCCAAACTTGCACAGTGTTTATAGCAGTAGAGCGATTCAGGCCCGCATGGGCCTCTTGTTTTCTAGTATTGAATCGTACTATAGTAATGTTGTTCTTGAAAACGTTGTTTGTCTCAGATAGTCGATAGCAATATTATTGCTTAATATATCCTGTAATTGCGTCGGTTAAAAATTGCATTGAAAATTAACATCATAATTTGTGTAAATAGTTGTGGCTGTTATCTCAACATTTGAAGATTGTATTCAAGACATCAGGGTTTGATGTTTTGATATATGTTTGCACATTCCTCCCCACTTACAACTTAAATAATATATAAAGATTTGAGCGCTTTTAGTCAAACTAATAACCAATGCATCAGTTTATATCTTATGGTTATTGAATAACGAAATAAACAGCACCGCCAAACATCATTATTAATGTATTGTTTTGTGCCACAACTTGTAAATTAAATATGCCATTATTGTTACTAAAGGCCGGCTAAAATTCGACAAACTTTGTCGCTGACAACGTGAGCTACAAACCAGACTTTATTTCCGGCCATCCCGTCTGACGAAATCGTAATCGGAAAATAAATAAAGAAGTAAAGTACTTACATAAGTGAAGGTCAATGTACGTGAGGCCATTGATATCTACAGTGTACCGTTTTCATGATACAAAATAATAGCATTCTGACTAGGAAATGGCGTGTTTATAGGAACTAGTAGTAGTAGTAGTAGTAGTAGTAGTAGTAGTAGTAGTAGTAGTAGTAGCAGTAGTAGTGGTAGTAATAGTAATAGTAGTAGTAGTAGTAGTAGTAGTAGTAGTAGTAGTAGTAGTAGTAGTAGTAGTAGTAGTAGTAGTAGTAGTAGTAGAAGTAGTAGTAGTAGTAGTAGTAGTAGTAAAAGTAGTAGTAGTAGTAGTAGTAGTAATTGTAGTAATTGTAGTAGTAGTAGAAGAAGTAGTAGTAGTAGTAGTAGTAGTAGTAGTAGTAGTAGTAGTAGTAGTAGTAGTAGTAGTAGTAGTAGTAGTAGTAGTAGTAGTAGTAGTAGTAGTAGTAGTAGTAGTAGTAGTAGTAGTAGTAGTAGTAGTAGTAGTAGTAGTAGTAGTAGTAGTAGTAGTAGTAGTAGTAGTAGTAGTAGTAGTAGTAGTAGTAGTAGTAGTAGTAGTAGTAGTAGTAGTAGTAGTAGTAGTAGTAGTAGTAGTAGTAGTAGTAGTAGTAGTAGTAGTAGTAGTAGTAGTAGTAGTAGTAGTAGTAGTAGTAGTAGTAGTAGTAGTAGTAGTAGTAGTAGTAGTAGTAGTAGTAGTAGTAGTAGTAGTAGTAGTAGTAGTAGTAGTAGTAGTAAGTAGTAGTAGTAGTAGTAGTAGTAGTAGTAGTAGTAGTAGCTGTATATAAGTAGCGTCACATTCGTTCTAAAGACTGGCTCATAGCTAGTAGTAGTAGTAGTTGCGCATCATAAGAAAAGCTTTTGCCAAATACATTGACTATAACATAATCGAAGGCCAATCCGCAAATTTAAATTTTATTGTATTAAAGATCGAACTCATTTCTTCAACTTGAGGTTTCTGTTCATAGCTACGCATTCTTATAATTAAATTTCTTTAAGAACACGTCGTTTTCGTACACACATTGCAATTTCACTTAAAAAAAATATTGTAAGTTATACATGTCATGAAAGAATGAAATAAGGGGCTTGTGTTGATTCCCGTGTTTTAACATATAGCATATTTGCGGCATGTTAAGAATCTAGTAAAATTTTCTGATGTGTAAAATTATGCAATATTTTCTTGAACGTTGACTTCAATTTTATATTATTATCATGACGGTTGCTATACTGTGTACTTTTGTAACACTAAACTTGCAACCAATGCGAAAAGACGAATATAATACACTAATAAAACATTCGCTTTATTATTGATGAAAACACCCTTACATAAAATATAGTATATATATATATATATATATATATATACTTCGTGAGCGTGGTATACATTTTGGTATTGAGGCATTTTATTTTAAAATCAGCGACTATAATTGCCATATCACATGCGGCATCGAAATCTCGATTTATAATGAAGTAAAAAATCAGAACAGCTGAAAAGGAAGACGATCCTATAAACCAGCTTCTCGTCAGTAAGTTAATGGCACACAAGTTTGCGATTTTCTTGACATGCAAATTCTATTGTCGTTAGTTGGATTGCTTTTGGTTTGGTTCAATGGTTTGGTTCATTAGAGAACACATGGCGTATCATTAGCTGTTAACCTAATGTTAAACATATACGACTTTAACGTAGCATTGTTACACTTAAATAGTGAAGTGTGTATGCTGAACTTAAGGGATAGTAATACCTTCTAAGAACGTAAACCTGTCCTTAAAACAAGGTCAGTGATTCTTGCTAAATAAGTAAATGTCTACAAAATGAATTTGGAGGTACTACAATCTGTAAAGACTTCTCTGTGTCATTTCCTTTTTTCTTAAACACATACGGATATTTTGGATATGAATCGTATAGGTCAACAAAAGGTCAACAAATGGAAATTTCTTAGATATATTAATGAAAACTAACTGTTTCCAAAATCAGTCTCCCAAGTCAATGTGGTGTATTCAAAATTGACCCATACATAGCCAGCAAGTATGTTCTATTCTCTTTTAATTTCCGTTCTTTTATAGACAAATGTATACTTGGTGGTTTTGTCAATATTCTTGGTTTTATCACGCAATAACAACGCCTTAAAATATAATTACTGTGCTTAAATGTGAAATGTATATTTTAGCAAGTTTATGAAATCAAGGACATAAATAATATTTAGATAAATGCACATAAAAATAGCGTCAATGCCGTTTTTGTTAAAACAGATTAACTTGCAGTTTTGATTATAGAAATATTACACAAAATAGAGAAGCAATATTAACTGACACATTTTTATCTATCCATACAGAGGAATAGCCCAAGACAATTTAATTTAAATCTATATTAGTTATCCCATAAATTGTTACAATTGTCACTTTAATAACGCACATTATATTTTAAAAGCGTTCCAGAAACATGCAATTTGCACTTTAAATAAGTAAATAGAGAAATGGGTGTGCATTTCTTTAAGACTTTGAGTTATTTAAGGAAACTGAACTCTCCTAAAGATTACGTAGCTAGCTTATAAACTATGTTTGCATACAAATGCCTGGTTCACCGCACTTTAACAAAAACCTAATTAAATGTTTACTAAATACAACATTTGACAACATGTAACAACATCAGTCTGGTTATTGTTTTAATTTGCATTGATCATCACAGTTTACAAACAAATGTGGTGCCAATATTCCACACATGAATCTGCCAAAAAGTGTCCACCCTTTCAATTTGTCTCAGTGTTAGTCGAGGACTTTTGGATTTACTTTTGCAATTAATATCATGTAATACTTCATATGAATCTACAAAATCGGTTATAGCCAATTAAAACCAGTGGCTTTGAGGCTCGAATCCACATCAATAATGGCCGGAACATTAAGAACTATCACTTAGCTATACGGGAAGATGATTTTTTCTTTGGTTGACTACAACAATGATTTATGCCTTGTTTTCTTCTTTATTAGAATATGCTAAGCTATGATATTCGAGTTTCATGAAAATGAGACGCATATCTATACAACAATCAAACAATTACAATAACTTTCACAGTAATAAATAGACTTTATACAATAGCATAAAACACCAACATAAATCATATAAACTTTACTTACACGGGAAGGTCATACGTGAAGGGAAATAACAGTTTCACTTTTGCAAAACCCCGAGAAGTTAAACAAAATCCTGGTGTCATGAAAATCAGCTTACTAGAGGCTGCATAATATCTTAAAGTTGTTTTGAACAGCATAAAAATGATCTGATGACACAACATGGTGACATCTTCTTCTTTCCCAGAATGCAACATAGCTATACGGACTGTACCGTACCAATATCTTACGGCATTGGCCCCAAAGATTATTTCATTACTCGTGTATGGAGTTGAAATTCTTATTAAATATTATATTAATCATTCACTAGCGCGAGAATACAAATAAAAAGAACTTATTCAATTTCCAGCTGTCCTTAAACGTTGTGTATATGTGACGCTAATGTAAAATATATTCTTAACCATGCATCGAATATCTGAACAATTTTGAAGTTCAAATACATTAGAACACGTTAAAGGGGCCTTTTCACAGATTTTGGCATTTTTTAACTTATTCATTAATGCTTTATATCGATAAATGTAAACATTGGATCGTAAAAGCTCCAGTAAAAAATCAAGAATAAAAATTAAAAAAAGGAAAAGAACATTGCCCGAACCAGGTTTCGAACCAGTGACCCTTGGAGTCCTGCCAGAGTCCTGAAGTAAAAACGCTTTAGCCTACTGAGCTATTCCGCCGAGTACACATGCTTAACGTATTTTATACCTTATATAAGCAATCTTCGTAGTTTCACAAAATTTAACGACAAAAACAGAACTCTCCAAATTATTCATTCGTTTCGCGTTGCAACGCTTTATAATTTTAGGTTTGAAAATCGTCAAAAGATGCATATAATGGCTCTATTAGACCATGGTAAATGTTCAGTATTACTGTTTCCTCACAAATATCATAACTAAAACGAAAATTTGCGAATCTGAAACAACTTTTTTCAATTTTGTCAATTTACCAAAGCGTGAAAAGATCCCTTTAAGGGTTATACATACTTATATGTGTGCTTATAATTAATGTAAAGAATGACATGCGATATCAAACATCAATAAGTAAAGACTTCTAAGTCTAGTAACCTTATTGATACGTTTATGAAGCGGTCTCAAAAAATATTTTATTTTCCCTTTATCGCAGCGTGTATTTACTCTATGTGTTGTCAGTATGTTAATGGCGTTAATTTAGATCTTAATTGTTACGTTTAATACGACATGTTGCTAGCAAGCATTGACCCTAGGAAACCTGGCTTAATTCATGTGCGCAAAGGGTTTTCAAAGTTTAACATGGCTAGTTTTTATATTTTTTGCGGCCAAAGAAAAGCTTTTTAAAACGAAACGTTTTTCTAAGCTTTACAATAATTAATAATAATTGTCTTTGATCCTGCGTATGGATTGCACGGTTAAAACGTATGTCTTCAGTTTCTTCAAAGAAAAATATTAAGAACTGCATAGCCAATTGCAGGAATCTATATACGTGTGAATACATTTATTATAAGTTCGTTTTAGTCAGGTTGATATACAATCATCCGCATCGAAGTTTTGTACACAATTTTTGTACTGTTTGTCCTACTTATGGTTGACATTATGTTCGTTGATCACGAACACGCTAAACACGAAAGGATTATTTTGGACACAATTTGAAACACGAATAATGATGCAAATACTATTGTTTAAAATCGATTTGCTATTTTTTTAAAAACTTACTCAGGATTGTTCACTTGAATGCCTGATTATTGGCGTAATTTCATATATTTGATAACACAATTCTTTATTATGCACTTACAAAATTTGGTTCATTAGTCCAAATATTTACCAGTGAAAAAGTTCATTCCCTCTTTAATTGCGAAACTCATAGAATGTTAATAAATATGGATTGAAGTAAGATAATATCATACGTAAATATATGGGGGAGTAATTTGAGTCTTCTTGCAATACCTTTGATAAAATATCGTGACCATTGTAACAACTCCTATAGACATTCGATTTTATGAATTCTGTCTTCGGATGTGGTTCATACACAATGCTTATTCCAATGTCAGTCACAATCAATCGTATTCATATCTAAAAAAAATATAAAAGAAAATTATGCGTCCAGATTAGCCTCGTAACATTATGTCTTTTTGTAAAAAGGATATTGCAATTTATTTCCGTGCCTCTTATCTTACTTATAATTTTACTGATTTCGTCAAATGTAGCCGATGTTTGTACAAATAAGTAGCAATTTCACGTTTAGTTTCTGCAAACGCGTATATTAAAATTAAGTAATTTGTCCAATCGATTAAAGATCTTATATCGCTTTTAATGACTTGCACGCTTTATTTTACTCAAACAAAAATGCGTATGCAGCAAGATTATAACAATAGCAATACAATAGTACAACGCATAACTATCAAAGCACAGGCAAGTTTTATGGTGGTATTCCAACAAATAAGTCCAGGGTGAATTTTTGGAGATTGTTTACTCGCAATCAATTTCGTGATGCTCGGATTTGAGTGGACGCATAAGCATACTGTCATTGTCGTACTAAAAATAAATACATATGCCCATGGATATTTGTTGAGCTAATGGTGACATATTTATTTATACTATGATGACAAAACAATTATGTGTTGAATAATAGGTATTAACATGTGTTGTTACGAAAAAATGGAATAAAGATTTGATCTGTACTCGTCGTATTAAATGATTAAAAAGTCTTCATGAGTTATAAAACATGTTGTTTGTTTTAGAACAAATATTTATATTTATATGTATAATAATTATATTTCAGAAGCTAATGATTACGTGTGTGAATCTTGTCGATATAAAATGTATTTCTCAATCACCATTATACCTTTGTATCCGTGCTTTGTGCGGGCGTCACTGCACAGTTGTAGGTGGGAATACTACTGTGTCTTTTGTAAGCGCCTTTGCCGTTGCTTACCTCGGGTAAGGTAAATGTCAATGTTGCCGTACCCCATCGTCCGTTCATTGACCTTTGGCGACCCGGCCTTAAAGTGGTGTACCATGTCTGTAGGCTGCGCTTCAGTATAGAGATAACCTGTGGGGGAGGCAATGTTTAGTATACAATGGTAACCTTTAAGACGATTAACGTGCTCCCACAAGAATTAGAAGAATTGTCAAAAAACTTGATTTAGATACTTAAAACCTTGTTATCCAGATTTGACGTGTACACTGTATTATTGTATCAAATTAAGATAAAACATAATATAGTTATATGTTTAAAGGTGTCGATATAGTCCATATTGTTGTATTTATTCTTTACCACGGCTTATTGTGTAGACCAAAACATTTTTATAAACATTGATTTACCTATCAACTTTGTAATGATCAATGCAAATTTCTGTGGCGGCTTACTTCAGGGACTTGTTAACAGATTTTCTTTTTTTCTTTTTTGGTTATTAATGGTCAATATGTTTCAACTAAGGCAAATTTGAACTAATCAATAAACGTGATTATTAGCTATCAAATATTTAACAGTGTTTTCTGTGTAATTTCAATACGTGTATGTAACACTTTTATTGACCATTAACATGACGTTATTTTTGTAAAATGACGTTATCAACGACCCATGGCGTCCCGTTAGGATTTTAGGATTGACCAGTTTGGTGTTAAGTTCATTTACGGCGAGGAAAAAACATATGCAAGAGTTAGTGACTTCTCATATCATAATTAATTTACTTGAACAGCGTTACAGACAAGATTTCATATTATATTTTTACTTAATATGATTGATGATTTATTATACAAATGGAAAAAAGTTGTCCCTAACTTAAACGTGTTGTTCTGCTTTTTGCAACAAAATATAGACTGTGTTTTCGAAATATATAACAACTGTTTCGAATATGGTCATTTTTACCGCAGGTCCATATGGACCAAGTTGCTACATGTTTACTGAATAGGTAAATACAGCTTACTAAAATGATATATATAATATGGCTTTATTCCCTTGAGAAACAAAACTCCATGTTTGTCTTACATTTTATTAAACCCAGGTCATGAAAACAAACATTCATTAAGTATTACAATACAAACTATAAATATTAACAAACGAAAATACAAAATTTATCGTTTGTTTAAACATAGTTTTCCAAACATAACTACCATTATGACGAATTGTCTATAGATATGCCATGCAGCATACATGAACAACTGATTTTTCTGTGATTTAACAAGTACAAATTCATGGTATTGAGTCTCACTTAATATTACTGAATTTTAAACATATGCAAACACTGAGATATGAGTGCTAACAATATGTTACTGTAATCAACTATTAATATATATAAGATAAACTGTCCCATTTGATGTAAGGTACCCGAATGAACAAGTGTAAACAACTGTTTTGAAATTCGAATTCTGTAAAGAACCACCTCAGAAATATCCATCGCAAATTATGTTGAAATCATCTAGGCGGTGTTATAGAAGACATTGTTTGCAACTGAGGAGTAACGACAAAATATAGATGGTGGACTGTTGGTTATCAAAACAGCTCTAGCTTAAAAAATAAATGTTAAGGCGATTGAATCAAAACATCAACATTTCAAAAGGATTGAACATGTTTATACGGACCCGATTTAACAATGCCATTTTAAGTTTTTTCTCTCGCAAAGCACTTCTATTAATTTAGTAATTTAGTTTATTTTTGTAAAGTATATCGAATTTTCAATAACATATTTTAATTGTATTTAAACGGGCATTCTTCCAAATGAACGTTTTTACTTAATTAAAGCCCTGTTTGATTGTAAGCAATTAACTTGTAAGGTTATGTTTGGTTTAAAAAATGCCGGTCCATTCTAAATACATTATAGACATCTGAAACGAAAAAGATACATGTTTATTCAATCTTTAGCCAGCCACAATATGTACTTATTTAAAATAAGTCAGCTTGTTTTGTTACCCAAGATGAGTTGGGTTTTCAAAGTCTAGCATTGTCCGCAGTAAATCAATTATATCAAGAAAATCGTACACATGCAAACACTCTTAATGTATCACAATAATACTTCGCCAGAGTTGCAAACATCAATGAAAATAAAAAATATAATATCAAAATGAAGAAAAAGCTTATTTGCAAGCAAGGCATCGTCGTAAGCAAAATATATTTCTTCTTTAGGTACAAATTATATAGGATGTGATTACTGCATTTAACTGTCAAAACTAAAATAATTTAATTGAAAATGGGTTCATTCGGCAAAATATAAAACAACATAAATTATTACATTTTTTCTGAAGAATATCCACGAGTGTGCACATCTTCTTGTTTATAATACCTTTATTCTGGATTAAAAGGCAAAGAAACACGCGGTACACAAATGGGCATTGCACAATGAAATACATACAAATATCTATGCCAAGTAATCGAAACCACTAAAGCATTACATAACTTTGCAATCCATACCAAATAATGACGCAATTGTAGATGACATCACATCGTTTAAAAATATTAAGCAAGCACATGCAAATGAGGCAAACCATTAGAATATTATTTTTTGCTGCAATCTTTATTCCTTTGTTAGCATTTAAGATCTTATTTTATTCCTCGGAAACATAATCTATTTCTTGTCAGAACGCTGAGTCAACCAAATATGTAATGTGGTCCTCCACTTGAAAAATTAATGTATGTTTGTAGACACTCATCAGCTTTCTTTTCTTATTTGTATTGTTGTAACTTCTTATACATAATTAAATTTATTAGCATCGAATTCGTGACTAGTGCTCATTTAATGTCGCGTGTTGTGTTTCATAAAGTTTATGTATTTATATATACAATCACCTGTAACAATAATCCTTTGCGCAGCAACTTTATACACAGACATCTTTTGACGTTTTTAATGCAAACACTCTGAGTTATTATTTGAAATAAAGAACACAACTACTCGCATAAAATACAAAACCAAACAAAATTGCTTTTATGAAAAGATATCATATATAATGCCACATAGACGGGTATGATTAGAGACCATGTATGTGTATGTCTATATCGATGAAATCTTTATATGAGTATTGATATCAATCACATCAATTTGTTTATGATGAATGAAGTGTTGGTTGATAAATTGTCAGTGTAAAACACCTTTAGTTATAATCAAAGCACGCCTTTCATTCGCGAAATCATTTTCAATATGATAAAATCAAGTTAATAATTAGTTACATGCATGCTATGCAATATCTGTATTTGTTTCATTATCATACGTTCTCGGCGTCTGACGCTTCAACAGCATAAGCAGTGTACCGAAATAGAAACAAAAAACCTCAAACTGAACCGTTCACATTCATCGTTCTAAAAGCGCCATGCTGCTCCGTTCCATAACTCTTTTAGATTTTGATTATCGAGCGGTATATGAAATTCGTGATCGCTTCATATTTTCTGGACAAAAGCGACTGTACACGTTAGCCATTCCGTCTGAAGTTCAAACGACACGCTTATATCAAGTGTGATTCACTGAATCGTCATTTTTGTTTGCCTGATTGTTATTCAAAGGCGTGACAGAGTGTGTCGTCTGCGTGTTGCATTTGGTGTCACGGGTGTCATACGTCCGCAGCATAGTGTCGCGTTCCCCGAACTTGGAGCCTGAGCCCCTGCTCCGAATGGAGGAGGATCGGAGTCTATGGCGGTAGTAGAGCTTCTTGAAACATTTGATGACCTATTTGACGACGACATTGACAATTAAAAAAAAGGGAAACACAGGTCGCAAGCAAAACTAGACGAACAACAAATGACATGAAAGGGTTAAACACAGTCAACAACAGCGAAACAACAAAGGAAATAAGATTGTTCACAATATAACAATACTGTACGTGGTTATAAATTAGACTTGTTTCAATGAATAATATTTAATCTCAAGATTGTAGTTTGGTTTGTTACTATTGCTTTTTCTATAAGACTCTTTAATGAAAAGTAGAAGGCATTAATGTGTTTTCTTCCATGTAATACCCATACCGTAAGAAAGCGCACGCATGTTTCGCGAAGAATATAATCATTATATCTTACGTAAAAGTATACAACCATAAACTTGTTAAAATTGTCTGAATTAATGACAGATTATTAAGCTAATTTCATTTTAAACATATACATGCTCTTAATACTATGAACCCACCAAAAAATCGGTTTATTCAATAAACTTCAATTAATCATTAATTAGCTTATGCTTAATAGCACATGTTTTAAAGGAATACTACTAAATTTAATCAAAACCAACAACATCCGATAAATACTTTGTGTTTCTATAACGGAATCAACTCATGATTAACTCTAGAACACGAAATAACTACCTCGCCATTGAAGAAGCAGAACACGAGTGCGACAAAGACGCCCTGGTGAAATAAAAACAGAAGCAATAACATATTTTTTAATTACTTGTATATGAGCTTTGCTTTTATGTCATGGAATATATAACTTCATTGAACTGTGTGCATTGTAGTTTAAATATGTATCGAATTCAAAATATGAAATATTAACATAAATATAGAAAAACCACTAATAGTGCTTACAAAATGTAAGTTGTCGAATATTAAACACGTCAACAAATATTTGCAAACCCTTAAAAAGAAATCATTTTGGTACGACCAATATTACTTTTATGAAGTTTTCAAACCTTAACGAATGAAAAAAAAGCAAACACAAAATCCATAATATCGTAGTTTAAGTTATTTTCTATATATTTTGAATACCTGGAAAGAGATGATGAAGGCGGTAACCATTGCGTACACGTGTTCACCCGGTGCCCCAGGGGGTGGCTTGAACGGGAACGCGATGTATTGTAACCCTAGCAAAGGAATTAGGATCAAGGTCGCCCTTACAGCCCGTCTGAAAACACAACATTTACACGTAACTATATCATAGGACATATACTACATGTGTGTAGTTAATGACAGCACGTATTCAAGGCACACCTTATTTTAATCTTAAATACATTTACTGGTGGAAAAATAGTGTCTGTAATTGACATTTTTGCATGTTATAGTTTATGTTTAAAACAATTATAAGTATTTCAACACTATCATTTCTATTTAAACACTATATTTGCAAAATATAGATCGCTGATTTTTTATCTACGATTTCATTTTGATCTCCATTAAATATGTCTGCTCTTTTAAGGATTGTTTACATAAATTTATAAACATGTTCGACCGAAAAACAATATAGCGGTGATCTCACGGTAACAATTAGAAAATGAAACAATAACCAGAACTAACTGTGCGATTAAATGAAAAAAAAACGCATGCATGTTTTATATAAATACTGATAATTTGCATATACCTAAATCATGATTATGCCCAAACACAAAAAGCACATACAAACCAAAGAGACAGCTTTTGCAAGTATTTGAAAAACAAACATATATAATGTGAATTTGTTAGGTCGAACAAAATGACGTATGTGACATTTAACCATGGCATCAACATACCTCAACATCAACATCTGACTAAAATCATAAGTTATTTTGAGCTGTGCGTTTTAAATTGCACGATAATCACGTGATAGTCAAAATGGTGAGGTCCATGTCGAGACCATTTTTGTTCGCCGTTTTATATCTTTTATTACTTTTGTTTGATTTTAAATGACGCTCACTTTCCAGCCATATCAGTTATAGTGTGATTGGCGTTTACTTCATATTAAAATTTGCTTTATTGGCGTCGAACTGAAGTGCGGCGACTCGTATGTAATACGTATTTTTTCGCTTATGGGAGGAGAAGTTATTTACGGATCAATGTATATATTTTTGTTGTCAGAATACCTTGCACAGTAGTGATTTGTTGTGTAAATTAGTGTAAATAAGTACTGCATTTGTGCCTATTACATTTACTACAACATATATTGCCAATAATGCAAAGCGAATTCTTTTAATTAATAACTGATCACAGGGACTGGGCAATAATAAAAGATCACAGGGACTGGGCAAATACGCGAACCGGTGAAACTTTCTGGTTTTGTATAAAAACAAAACATAATCAAAATATATTTATTTTGTGGTTTTTCTAACAATAGCGCAGACTTTTGCTGTTCGAGTTTTGGTTAACGCGTATTTTCTTCAATTTTACAAGACGACAGCGATTACACGATTTATTGCTTTATTGATAACCGTTACACTACAGTCATTTATTAATATCTTAGTTGGGAGGTGATTTTTCAAGCGGTTCCGTAGTGTAGTAGTTACACGCTCGCTTCACATGTGAGAGGCCCAAGGTTCGAGCCCCAGTAGAATCAAATTATTTTATTTGTGTTCCATGTTAACTTTTTGTTTTGATGTAGACATTTTAGTTCAAATAAATATGCTGTTTTATTGTAAGCATTTTTGTTTTTATTATGTCCATGAAATATATGTGTGAGAGGGTGGAGAGGTTCGTAAACACATTAAAGCTTTTACAGTGTTTTCATATCAATTAGTACTCAACCCCTATCGTAAATGAGCAACATAAGAATAAGTACAGAATCATCTACCCTTAAAGTTCAGAAAAATATGAAATTAGGCTTACAAGATGAAACAGATTTTGCAAAACCTGCACAGGTCTGTTCCATTTATGAAAACTGCACACGAATGCCAGTAGAAAAAGGAAACCAATGTTAATAAAATGAACTATGAAATATTTGGGGGTTACAACACAAAATCATAGATAATTGTTATTTGGGGGTTATAACACAAAATCATAGATAATGGTTATACCAGTATCTTTTTCTATTTTGTTTTAAATAATCGGCCAATATATTAATATTTACAGTAGAAAAAAATCGTTCCATGTAACTTCATTGAGTGCTTTTTCACTGAAATTCCCGACGCCCTTTGATGCTTTGCATCAATACTTTTCTTGTATATCGACTTTACTTCCCGCAAATTTTCTTAGTGGAGCTTTAATTAAGTCATCCCGTTAAGAAATTTAGAAGTGAGTAAAGTCGACATAAAGAGCGAATATCAACACGAAATAAACGCTAGTAACTTTCTTGCTGATATGGCTGGACAGTGAGCGGTATTTAAACAATAAATACAAGTAATAAAGGGTATAAAACGGCGAAAAATAATTGTCTCGGCATGGACTTCACCATCTTTACTATCACGTGATTACCCCCTCTGTAAAGGGTAGAAGGGTTTGAATTTATTTGTTGGTGGATAGTAGACGATTAATAGTTACTTTATTTATATTGACGAAGATTTGTCCACCGAGTTTCAGCGTAATTACGAAGAACATTTTTTTAAACACTTTTGAAGAAGGGAAAGTATTATTGATTAGTACCTTGAATTTGGAATAAGTATTTTTTCAAATTGACAATTAAACGATTTCTGTTAAAAACAATAACTCATATCTGCATAATTGATCATAACCGAAACATATTCGAACATATGCATAGGTCACTGGTCACACTCGTCTATTCAGAACAGAAACTTACCTCGCTTGCATTGTCTCGTGGTTGTGCACAGACCGTAGTTTCGACACGAGAATGCGCATGATGTTGATGGTAAAAATGAAGTTTACCTACAGCAAAAAGATGTTTATAGAAAATATACCGAAGCGAGAAAAAACCAGTTAAGAAAAAAAGGTGCAATTGCTAATATTTGTTTAGAAAAGCAACACTTATTTCAGCTATATACTTGTGTAGATTTCCAATTCCTATTTATATATGAACACAAACTGCTCATTTGATAAGTTCATATATCACTGCTATAGACTCGCATAAACTGTTTACATGGTGATAGTATTATTTTCAAAAGAAGTTCACTTTCAAGATACGTTTCTTTAAGATAAAGTTACGCAGCCTTTTAACATTGGACAAAATATCTATTTGTAAAACTAAAATTATAAATATAATAATTAAATTGAAAACAGATATAAAATGTGTCACTTACTACTAAGGAAGCATTAATGACCCCGGCCAGAATCCAGTGTATTGTAGTGTCTGCGGTCCAGCATCTGAAAGTAACGGAATTTTTGTAATAATTGTAATCCACGATATTGATTATTTCATAAATCAAATGTAATGTAAATTATGTTATATACTCTTTCAAATCATACAATTTTGAAAAACAATTGGATAAGTATTTTCTGATAAAAATGACTTATACGTAGACGATATGATGATAATGGCGAGATGTAAGAACGCGATCACAACCAGTCAGCATTACTCATTTAAAAAAAGATTCTTAGCATAGAGTGTGAGTATTGTACTTTTCATTGTCCCCCATTTCATTGATGTCTATTGCTCTCAGGACGGTATAGATGACGGTGGGTATTATCGGTAAAACTGAAATAAAAAACAAATTTTGAGATACTGGCAAGAACACATGGTGATGTTTCAATGATACACGTGAAGCACATCCGGTATATAACAGATTCACATCCATTAACAACGTCGTACTCAAACAATTTGCTTGCCGTAGTATGTATCAGCTATTAATGAAGATTTGATTTAAGACCTCAGAGATCACATAGAATAACGGTTTTCCATATAATTATTGCAATTTTACCTATCAAGATACTGAATATATTTATAATTACAAGTACTGTTTCAGAACATTTAAAGATCGTAAACAAAACAGTCACGTATATTGTGAAGTTCAAGAATATCTGCCGTCTATACCGTATTTATAATCATTTATAAACTCACCCCATCCGATGATGTAGCACATGAACAGTAGCTTTTTGTCCTTGGTGAACGCGATGACAATCAAGGCGTGCAGATAGAAGCCTTCACAGAACATCCACGCGTAGTTACTCACCGTCATATAATGCGTAAGTACGTGGAGCACTTTGCACCATATCTAAAAAATCAAAAGTAAACTAAAATTAACCCTGGTGGAATCTCCCATTCTTCTTAATTGGATCAATTTATTTCCAAAATTAGGGATGTCTTGTATATTTATTTCACCATTTAGAATATTTCTTACAGAAATTCCTTTAAGCAAACCGCGCAGACCCTGATGAGACGCCGCATGATGCGGCGTCTCATAAGGGTCTACGCTGTTTGCCAAGGCTTTTTTTCTAGACGCTAGACATAAATGGGTTTAATGAGGGCTTTCGTAAGAATTTGACTTTAAAAGCGCACACCCCTATTTTCAAGAAGGGCTGCAATACGCAAATTCTACGTTATGTAAAGCGTAATTATTATCTTTACTTCAGGGTGTTGAGATAACATCTTTGATGTTAAAAGATAATCGCTCTACAAATATGGACGAAGTGCACTGTACAAACTTAGGACATTTTATGCGAGCATGCATAACCAAGATCGTTCGAGATGTATCCAAATACACGTACAAGCATTCACACACAATAAATTATGTTGTTATATATATATATATATATATATATATATATATATATATATATATATATATATATATATATATATATATTATATAAATATATATAAAAATAGACAATGTCAGGTAAGCACGTAAGAGAACAAAAACTATTAAATGTATGAACACAAAAATGTGCTCTACCGTTTCCGGTATATACGTTTGTAAAAAGCTGTTCAGCAAAGAAGACAAGGTGTATGCGTTTGTTCAAATGTATTTCATATCACAATCAGATCTTTCAATTGTTAATACAAAAGAATTTAGACGCAATCTTATGTTGTATGATTGACTTAAATACAATGCAGAAATCTCACATATATGTTGTCTGTTTGCGCTTCAAACGCACTAAAATGATACAAACATTTTGCTTGGTTTCGCTGATCGTGTTATTCACATCGAAGCAAAAGTTATGTACGTCATTAGCTACTACGTCAAATAAAATAGACAACACATTATAAATCGACACAGGCTCCTCCGTTAAGAATAAGTATTGTTAATTAAAACATTAATACTTTTAACCACCATATTACAATACAGTCTAGGGAAATGTGTGATAATTGTATTTAAATAAACGCGAAGTGTTAACAATCGCAACATTACTACACGTACTTTATCTAAATGATGATAGGTGAAAGATTTGTTTGATTATGTCTTAACAAGCAGCCAAGCGCAATAAATTGGGAATTGCAGTCAACCTGGATCTCTCGGGGGACACATCATTCAATAGTAGATCCATTAGATTGCTCTCTAACTATGTCGTATCTAGCGTAGACATCAGGTGGACCGTGGATGGCATAGATGTTCTTGACAGTTTGATTTTTGAAATACCATAACGTTAGTTAGGAAGTATTCTAAACGCAATTTCGACGAATTACAAATAGGCGTTCTAAGCTTCATAAAACGAAAGTAACACTAATGGCAGAGAATAATACTAAAACTACTGTAGTATGTATGGATAATAAAAAAACCCATTATAAAGCTATTTTTCCAATATAGTTGGAAATTCACGATACGCACACTGTGTAAAAGTTTCTTCAACAGATCGATAAGTTAATTTACTTATGTCATTTTGAACATTGTGGCATTTGAAATAAAATTGTTAAAAAGGTTGCGGTATGCCGAGACAAATTATCTCACCGGATTATGCAGCAACACTTCCGGGTTCATAGGGACTAAGCTGTAGTAGAGAATCCACAGTCCACCGGTGAGGATGTACGACACGAACATGTGCTTATGCAGAGTTACACGAACACACTTAAGCTGTCTGAAAACACGAAATGAAAAACATGAAAAGCAAGCTCATTAAACATTTAAATGTTATGAGACTGCTTACAATTGCAATAAGATTCAATCCTTTATTTTATGATATTTACACAAGGCAGATTATCAGTCTAGATCTTTATTGCAATTTCTGTTAAAATAATTTGTCACATTCAAGGAAACCATGTAAAAACAACTGATAATGTTAATTAATATTCTAGTAATTGATCTGATGGAACTGCCGATAGATAAATAGTCAGATTTTACATTTTGAAGAAATAAGCGTCAATTATGTCTCTCATGTCTTTCATTTATAAGTGTATCATGGTCTTAAAGCGAGACTATACGATTTTGTAAAATATCTATGAATTTATAAAAAAATGTGTAAAAAACATTATAAATATATATTTCAATATAAATTATAAAAAAAAGTCAAGAAGAACGTGTGTCGAAAAATGCGAAATAAGCCAGATTTAATTCTGAAATTGAAAATGTCTGTACAGTCGAATTCGCCAGCATGTATATAATGCATGACCGATGTGAATCTTAATTTAGTTTTACGGATCATTTAAATTTCCTGCAACGATATCTATTCATACGACACACGAACACTAACTCCGATGCTAATAAAAAGACGAATGCTTTTGTAGGAAAATATGTACGAAATATATTCGTCACAATCGGCTCGGGGCGCTAATTTGTCTTCGCTGCATTTTATGAAATTCGTCCTCAATGTATAATTTTTCTTGCCTATTTTGTGTTATTTTATCATATTTTTATCAATATATTACAATTTAACACATTACAAATCGTATAGTCTCGCTTTAACATGGACAAGCAGCTTACCTGAACATTGAGAAAATGATGAGTGATATTATCAGCAGAGCTATAGAGATGCTAAACCCATAGAAGTACATGTACAAAACCCGCTTGTGCTCCTGAAATAGGCATCGATATAGTGAGAAATAATATTTGGCGTGATCCTTTCATAAATGAAAATGTCATATGATATGTCCAACATTTCGGAATTCCACACAAAACACTAAATTATACTTTAATCAGAACCATTATATTATCCACTTGGTCGATTTCGCAGCAAAACCAACGCGTTTTTTGACATCCTCAAAACAACGAACTGCATTAACGGACTTGATTATGCAATTGTTTTGACACATAAACAAAACACCGATGCATTTTATCGCCTTCTAAAATCAAATTGAGCATTTAAGTAAACAAATTTTCTATTAATGAGCAGT
This sequence comes from Dreissena polymorpha, assembly GCF_020536995.1. Classification (NCBI taxonomy): domain Eukaryota; kingdom Metazoa; phylum Mollusca; class Bivalvia; order Myida; family Dreissenidae; genus Dreissena; species Dreissena polymorpha. The sequence continues at coordinate 172,845,368 of NC_068355.1, forward strand.
ATTTTGTTTCTCTAACTTTAATTAGCGAGCAGGGTTCAAGGACAAAAACAGATAAACTAAACACCAGTGGAATTATGTTGCAACAATCTTGAGCATAATGCTATTTATCTATGGACAAAAACTATGGAAAAATATGTATTATAATACTACATCGTTTGCCCGTTTCATCTCGTTATTTTGAAAATGAAGTATTTTTTGTATCTCGGTGCAATTTTGGCAGACCAGTATCCGTCAAATAAATTCAATTTGTTTTGACCTATTTTTAATCTCTAAAGGTAATTAACATGAACAAGTATCATTACAATATGTATCGTAAATTCAATTGTCTTATATCGAATATATCAAATCTTAACTCTTTCAGTGCTGGAACCGAATTTTGAAGACCTTTGCAAACAGTTGGCGTCTCATCTGGATCCAAACTGTTTGCTATTCTGATAGTATTCTTTGAAAAAAAAACGAAGAAAATGGTAACTTTAGAAATTCAGCAGACAACAGTTTAGCAGACGACAAATTTCCCAGCATGCAAAGGGTTAATAATGCTAACCTCTACCACTGCATGGTCATAGCACATGGTGTAGTTTGTCCAGACTTTGTTAGTCTCGGGATGACGGAACCATTCTCCATCACTGTTGCAGACCTTTCTGGAGTAGGCTTGAAATAACAAAATGAGATATAATTATAAGTTAGCATTTATTGAAGACATGATATGATGTGTTATCATTGGAATTTCCAATGTCTTATTTTGGTAACATATATATGGATAAAATGTATACATTTTTACATGATTCAATAATAATAGCTTGAATATAACCATGTTTGAAATTATTGAATAATCGCTAATACGTTATAAAAAAATACAGAACACATTGCTAGTAGAAAGATCTTAAAGCTCATGTGAGAAGTTCAGATTTCATATTCAGTTGAAATAAATATATTCGATGTCAATACTAGATAAATATTGAGGACACTTTTGTTGTAACTTAAAATCGTTGTCGTTGTCGTCGTCGTGGTTGAAGTAATAGTGTAAGTAGTAGTGTTATTAGAAGTGTTAGTAGCCTAAGTATACGTATTAATAATAGAAAAAATTAAAGTAATTGTATAACTAAAGCACAAACAAATATAGTATACACGAAAGAAGAAGTAGAACTGTACTTAGCAGTTGTAATCAATCAAAAGAGCATACTCAATATTTTCTAGTCCCTGCTCTTATCATGTCTATTTTGTACATTTGTTTATTGGCATGATATATAATTGAAACTGAATGGGTTTCTCGGGTATACCGAAGTTGCATATTTAACTTTCAGTTAATCAACACGCCACTAATTTGAATATTAGTTAATACATTATTGAACGATGTGCCCAGATTAGGTCAATTAAAGCAATAGAAGTGTCAGACAGAATCGTTGTATAAGTAAATATTTATAGAAAAATTAGCATTTGTAATTATACTTCGGCATCAGTGTCCGACGATTTGGTCATAAAATAATCGATGTGTGATATTCCCAACGCCGGAGCTATCACACACGAATGTATAAAGAAAAAGCTGGGCTTTCTTATTTTTGAATAGTATTTCTAGAATTATTAATCATATTATAATTGGCAAAGTGCATGTCAATCAGCTAGTCACTTTAATTAAGTACAGCAATGAAACAGCATTGAGGTATGATACTTAAAATTCGAAATCAAACAAATACAAATACTAGTTATCAAACAGAATTTACAATCACAATTGGACATCAATTGAGTGTTTGTCTGTTTAGCGAAGAAGGATATTGATCTATTAAATTAAAATGTTGTCATTGGTTATCACTAAATCGCAATTCAAGTTCTACGATACCTATTAAGTAATGAAACAATTTGCATCTTCTATGATAACATGCAAATTATAGATAGCCTGGAAATCGGTAAGCAGTTAAGACAAAATGATAAGCATTACAATTATATCAAGGGCGTTATTTGTTTATGCTTTTGCTTTTTGTAAACGACATGAGCGATTTTGCTGATACATTCGTGAAATTTGAAAAGGGGTCAGCAAAATGACTAACAATATCATGCATTAGTCTGTTTTTACCTTTGTTGACATTTAGAATGGTTACAGTATGATTATCATGACGTAAGACAACTCCCTCCACGTTAAGCTGTTGTTTTTTTCTTCAATCATGTATATAATCCTTGGCAAATAATTTCTTTCAAAACATATCATTGTTATTTAGTAGACACGTTTCGTCAATTTAAAATGAAATATGTACTGAATGTGTGCATTCAATTAATGCGATAAATGATATAGGACTCAATCAATAAAGACATCACACCTCTCACCTAATGGGTTGGACAGGCGGATATAAGTTGGACACGGTTGAATGGCTGTCTCTCCGGCTTTTACATAGCCCCAGCACTGCATTCTGTCCCAGGTGGCATTGCAATACAACCCTCCTGAAAGTAAGCGAACATCTTTTGAGAGCAATGCATGATAGAGAGGTAGTCTCAATACAAGAACAGTGAAACACATGTAATATGGCAACGAGGTCTTGCATTTAATGTAAGCGATTAAAGTAAAGGATAATTTGCCTATTTAATGCAGGGCATTACAAACAACATAACATTTAATATAACATGATCAAATTTTGGGACACCTTGCTGTATTAATCAACTGTTAATTAAAACACTCGTGTAATCATTCACTGTCCATGCGGATGAAAAAATATGCCACATCTCTTTCATTGCTGTCTGGAAGAAACATTTATTAAACAAACTGGCATTCCAACAACTACTAGTTGGAAGATTTTACGTTTGTGCATGTATACGTCATAATTGAGTTTTTGTCGACGATCGTGCAATAATTATGCAGCGTTTCTTGATAAGGCTCGAATTGCTGTTTTATTTAAATCACATTTCATGTTGACAGTTGAATATAAAAAGTAACAACTACGCATACATTTGCACAGGCATAGTCATGTTACTAACTGAATATCATTCGCACACATTATAAATTCTGAACCAATCATTTGATTCCATAGCCTATGATATGTGACTAACATCTAGTCTATAATATAAGTATAGTGTATCTGAACGTAACAATGCTAAGCTGTGCACTCTTTGTTGCCTTGAGGCCTTTGTTTAATATTTGTGACTAGTGAGGCTTCATTTGGTGTCAGATAATATAATAAAAAAGGACACAAACTTACGATTATTTTAAGACGATTCTTATCAATCTAAAACAAACAAAAAATTACGCTAATATAAAGGTAAACGTCTTTACGAGTTGGTCCAAGTTTTATTGAAATGTGTGTTTGATGTATGAATGATAAGATTAATTCTTTTACTGATAATGTTTCTGGTATCAATTATTCCCATTTAAAATTTTTCGTTCATAACATTTTAAAGGTTTATAAAGAATTATAGCACACCCATAAGAGTTTGAAAACAACAAAGTCTTTTCAAAAGATTGATTCATTGATAAAATGTTGGGGATCTATGGGCCGCGCTTTGTGAAAATAAGCCTTATGCAATATGCGACAAGCGTAGCTCCGGACAAGCATGCGCATCTGCAAAGTTAGGTCTGGAGCAACACTGTCCGCTAACGCGACCACTAAAGATTGCGTAACTTCAAAGGGAAAAGGATAAGTCCTGGCCAGACTGCGCAGGCAGGTATAGAGCTAGCTGGAAGCATACGAAATAATACTCATTTTCGCATGACGCGACTCCAGTTTTGCTAAGAAATCTATTTAACAAACGCCGACCATGACGTATCCTAAACATTGTAAAATGCTAAAATATATAATAAGACCCGCTTGAGGTATATATAAATGACTAATGTTATTTTTAAAACACACTGCCTTCTTAAATGTCCGAATATCATGTAATATTCCAGCAGTATCGGCTTCATAGAAACAGATGAAAAAATTTTCTTTAAGGAGCATTTATTTCGTTTTTTGAATCATAATATGGTTGATATATTTCACCTGAATGAGCAGAGAAGATGCTCATTATTTGAATTGTGTACGAGATATGTCATGCTCATACGCAGTTAAATATCCATTTTCTCCTTATATGTATACAGCTGTATCCACGTTTCAATGTGAAAAACGGTTGATTTGACTGCAGCCCGGGCTTTCAAAATTTACCCAACCGCACATTCAGCATAAATTATGTTCTGAAATTTACATAAGAATGGAAATATATGAAGTAATGTCATGCATCTCTTTCGGTATCAGGTATTTCTGCTAAGACCTGTTTCTATAATTACCATTTTTATACTGTCTACAAATGCTAATGCGGTATGAAACTCTTAACGAAATTGATACTTTGTTGATAACAACTAGGGCATAATATCATGAACAAACTTGAGTCGATATTTTGACTAAACTTTGAAAAAGAAATGACTTTTGAGTCGATCTCTTCTTGGAGTTTGAGCTAAACTATGTTTTATGTTTTTTTATATCAAACGGCATGGACTATTTTCGAATTGGTTTTATCTTGCTTCATATGTGACTATCGGAATGACATAGTTCATGTCGTATTGCCAAGATTTTTAGCCGTGTAACTTGTTTCATAGTTACAGGTGCGACGAACCATGAGGTACAGTTATTGTTTGTTTTGCTGCTGCGCTTTATACATTACATGACGACATCTTAAATATCAGGTAATTATTGGACATTTGGCGAAACCAGCAATACATCTAATGAACATGCGAATAGTTTAATTAACGATACTCTGGACAAATCCGTGTCTGTTTTCGGGGCATTATTAAAAGGTCAAAAGGATTGGTTAAAATCATAACTAAAGCAGGGAAATAAGATTGTAATCTATTGCCAGGTATTCTTACTGGAGCTCTTTAACTCATCCATAAATGTTACGTGTTAATTACACGGTGGGACTCCATTCTCTCGTTTTTTCCTGCGCTTGTGGTCTTTTTTATAGTGTAACTGTGTATACTGCACCATTTAATTATGAGATCTAAAACACTTGTGCAATGATGCACCTAAATTTATGGTAACGTGTACTGCATCTGTTTGCAAACACTTGTATTTTTGCGTCAATAGATGTGTAAATAACACGTTGGGACTTAAACTTTTCGTGCTTTTTTTCTGCGTTTGTCGTCCTTTTATAGTGTAAAGGTCTCCGTTTAACTGTCAATACAATGTGTGCTAAATATGTAATAAGTATAAACGGGTACTGCATCATATAAGTATAAGATCTAAACGACTTGTGCAACGATGTACTCAAATTGATGGTAACGTGTATTGCATGTGTTTGTGTGTGTGTGCGTGCGTGTTGCCTATGCATGTGCGCACGTTGGTTTGCACCATTGTTAGCTACGAAAGCATGGGTAAAGTGCATAATACAATATACATCCGTTGTCATTATCAAATTATTGTGTGTCCTTCTATTTTTCGTTTGAGATGTCACTTTAGTTATGCTTGTTCCGTATAACATTATATATTGCTGTATATTATGTTATAACGTATATTATGTTATAACAATATTTTTGCAAGTTGTGAAGTGCTTGCACATTTGCATATATGTATATGTGTACGCTTTCTTAAATTATTATCGCTATGCAGACGCTTACTACAATGACTTGCATGCAGTTTGTAACTGTCCCTTTCAAAAGTACACTACTTTCAATTGTACTTATTCCATGCTTAGCTGTTAATCCTAGGTTGTTATCATGAGCTCATGTATAAACCCAACATAACCTTACATATCATGATAATGATACCAAACATATCATCATCCTTTATCATCTGTCTCTTTGCCTCTCTATTTTCTACTCTCCTCCATATCTTATACTCCTATGTGACGCCGTTCTGTCGCAAACAGCGTAATCGAATGTTAACTTTAGTCTCGTCGAAAGATCGCATTGTCAAATGCAACAAACGTATCATGTCAGCGTTTCAGGCTCATCTTGTCTTCCTTGGGGCATATCATTATAATGCACAGTAAAAAGAGACCTGGTAACGCGGTCATGATTGCTTATAAAGCATCAGCTAATTTTCCGCTATTCTTACACGCTTTTTATGCATGTCAATTATGGCTAAATATTATTAGCCTCTTCTCATTGCAAATTAATATATACTTGTCTATGAACATATCATTGAGTGTTGAACACCCACGAAAATGTGTCCTGATAGGAAAAAACATGCATGCGGATATTCTATTTTTCAAAACGCTTCTTAAATGTCTCTTGATTGTCTTAACATGTTGCTGGATCTCTATAGTCCTATTACGATCAGGTGATATTCATCCAAATCCAGGACCTACCTCGCTTGATCAATCTCTTAATACAGAGGCAAACAGTTCTACATCAATTTCCAATGCATCAGCAACAAACAAATTAAGTTTTGTTCATTACAACATTCAAAGTCTTATGCAAAAACTAGATGTTCTTTACACAGGCCTATGTGAATATGATATAATTGGTTTTACTGAAACATGGTTAAATAGTTCTATTCCATCGACCGATCTCCTCTTTGAAGGCTTCCACCAGCCAATCCGCAAGGATCGCCCATCCGACCCTCATGGGGGCGTTGCAATATACGTTAATGAAACTATTGCTTTCAAACGAAGACACGATCTCGAATTAAATAATGTTGAATGTATATGGATTGAAGTTTTCGCCTCAAAACATAAATCCATTCTTTTTGGCGTATTTTACAGACCGCCTAGTGCGGATAGATTGTATATGCAACACATCGAAGATTCTATAGGACTAGCCAGAGAAACACGAATAGATGATATAATTATTACAGGTGATTTTAATATAAACGCTCTTGCCGAATTATCGGCACGTAAAATTAATGAATTATGTTTACAATACGACTTAACGCAACTTATTCATGAGCCAACAAACTTTACTGAACAAACATGTTCAATTATTGATCTAATCTTTGTGAGTAATCCGAATACTGTATTACTTTCTGGAACAGGCGAACCATTTTTAGACCAATCTATTCGGTACCACTGCCCTGTCTTTGTCACATTAACATTTACAAAACCCATATGTAAAACTTTTTATCGACATATCTGGCGTTACGACATTGGGGATTACTCAAAACTAAGACAATTAATGACAGACACTAGTTGGGATCTTCTTAAATGTGATAATGTTGATATTTATGCAGAAAATATTACCAAAACAATTGTAGAAATTGCAGGATTGTGTATTCCAAACAAAAATGTTTGTATACGTTCTCGTGATCTGCCCTGGCTAAATAATAACATAAAGAAAAAGATTCGACAACGAAAACGTCTATACCGAAAAGCTAAACAGCTAAATAGTTATACTCATTGGTCAAATTTTCGTCGTGTCAGGAATGATGTCGTATTACTTTTACGTAATTCAAAAAACGAATATTTTAACAATATTGCATGTAAACTTAAGTCATCCGACCTTTGCGCTAAAGACTGGTGGAAAACACTTCGAACATTTATTCCTACCAACACAAGTTCTTCAATTCCTCCTCTCCTTGATGAACAAACACGTAACCTTGTTGCAAATAACTCATGTAAAGCTGATATGCTAAACAGGTATTTCGCAAGCCAATGTTCAATTGACGAAAGCAATCACGATCTTCCACCTATGAACAATTCAAACGATAACAGTCTTCAGTATATTCATATTAACCAGGAAGAAGTCATTGACTCAATCAAATATCTCAAGCTAGGTAAAGCATCCGGTCCTGATGGAATTGATAATCGAATCCTAAAAGAAGCCATGCATCAATTAAGCTATCCATTGTGTGATCTGTTTAATTCTTGTCTTAATACTCAAAAAATGCCTTCTTGTTGGAAAATTGCTAATGTCTGTCCGATTTTTAAAAAGGGTGATCCATCTCTAGCGTCTAATTATTGACCTATATCATTGCTAAATACTATTGAGAAGGTCTTTGAGAGAATATTACATAAACACATTTTTAACTTTCTACGTGCAAATTCATTTTTTGCGCCCACGCAGTCTGGCTTCTTGCCTGGTGATTCCACAGTTAATCAGCTAACATATATTTACGATACATTTTGTAGAGCCCTAGACAATGGCCTTGAGGTCAGAGTTGTATTTTTTGATATTAGTAAAGCTTTTGATAAAGTATGGCACAGAGGTATATTATATAAATTACAACAAGCAGGCATTCGAGGTAATCTATTATCATTTTTATCCAATTATCTTACTGATCGTAAACAAAAAGTAATCTTACCGGGAGCACATTCAAGTCCTATGGAAATTATCGCCGGTGTCCCCCAAGGCTCTATTCTAGGCCCACTTATGTTTTTAGTATATATTAATGATATTATCGCCGACATTCAAGCACATATACATATGTTTGCTGATGATACCAGTCTTTTCATGGTCGTAAATTCACCAAATGAAACTGCAGCCGTATTGCAAGAAGATATTGATAAAATTTCCAGCTGGGCCGATAAATGGTTAGTTTCTTTTAGCCCGTCAAAGTAAGAATCCATGCTTATATCTCGAAAAATTAATAAACCATCGCATCCATTACTGACTATGTCAAACATTATTATACCGAGTGTTAATGTTCACAAGCATTTAGGCGTACTTATGTCCAATGACTGTACTTGGCATGCGCATATTTCTTTTATAAAGACAAATGCATGGAAACGAGTTCATATAATGCGTCGTTTAAAAACGATGCTTGATCGAAAATCCCTAGAGAAAATATACTTTTCGTTTATTAGACCACTTCTTGAGTATTCAGATGTTGTTTTTGATAATTGCACGCAATATGAAAAAGACGAACTAGAAAAAATCGAAACCGAAGCCGCGAGAATAACATCTGGATGCACACGCTTAGTCTCATTAGATGATCTTTATAATGAGTTAAGATGGGAATCTATTAGTCAACGTAGACGTAAACATAAATTAATATTAATGTATAAAATGAATTATAGCAATGTTCCAACTTACTTACAATCTCTTTTGCCCGCAACAGTGGGGTCGGGTAACAATTATTCTCTTAGAAATTCTTCACATTTACAAACAATTCAAGCCCGCACATCACTATATTCAAACTCGTTCCTTCCATCTACTGTATCGGAATGGAATAATCTTCCTGATGATGTCAAAAACGCTGAATCGATCCTTTCATTTAAACGGCGCATAAACAGTGATAGACTGACTCCAAATCCCTTATTTGCATACGGCGAAAGACGCTCTCAAACGCTACATACGCGCTTAAGAACACATTGTAGCTCCTTAAATGAACATCTATTCAGACGCAACATCGTAACATCCCCTTTGTGTCTCTGTGGACTCCGCGAAACGACTTCACATTTCTTTCTCGAATGCACCCAGTATGCACATATTCGCGGCGAACTTATCAATACGATATCTATATATTCCGCCCCATGCATTGAAACTATTTTATATGGAGACGACACTCGTGACTACTTAATCAATACTAAAATAGCTGATGCAGTTCATAAATTTATAATTAATAGTAAGCGATTCGATACGTAAATATGCTACAGAACGGCTCCCTTACGCCTTTTCCCCCAAAGTCTTCAAAACCTCCTTCTTCTTTCTTTTGTTTCCCAAACTTCTACCACCTCATCTCCTACTGTCATTCTATTACTATCGTGACTACTTAATCAATACTAAAATAGCTGATGCAGTTCATAAATTTATAATTAATAGTAAGCGATTCGATACGTAAATATGCTACAGAACGGCTCCCTTACGCCTTTTCCCCCAAAGTCTTCAAAACCTCCTTCTTCTTTCTTTTGTTTCCCAAACTTCTACCACCTCATCTCCTACTGTCATACTATTACCTACATGTATAACAATTGACACTCTGTAATCTGAGTTTCTTTTTTTTTTTTGCCTAGTGTTTTTCTTGACCAATAACTTTGAATCCAATTATGTTCGTACTAACCCATGCAACTGTATATATACTGAGGCGAGGGAGAAGAACACTATAAGACCTTGTCTTCCGTTCTCATCCCATTCAAACATGGTAATATTTATTATAAATGTTGTATGAAATCGTATGTATAAACATGCTTGTTTGAAATAAATATGTTTAAACTAAATGTTACATGGATTAATCGATAATTATTTCTCAATTCTCACAAATAAGAGCACTTTATAAAAATGGAACAATGCTATTTGCTCAGTAAAAGCCATATTTTTTCGCTTGTTATGTGTCCTTAAACTGTAATGAACAAAGAAAGTTTACTTTTTTGAACAGATTTCGTTTGCTTTTAAATAAACATGAAACATTCATTAACGATAATTAAATTATAATTTGTTATACACACTTAAAACTAATTTATAAAAGTATACTGCATAACAAAATCTTTGATAATACGTCAACACATACGGGTGGAAAAACATTACAATGAAATCTCGACATAATATTATTGATGCATCGGTAAACGATCACTAAAAACATTAAGATGAATATAAATACATTTTATATGTGTGTTATGTATCAAATAAAATATTATCCTTCTAAGTTGCGTTAAGTGTCAGACTCCAGCTCCGTTTGTGAAAATACGGGATTATTGTTAACAAGACATATCTTAAAAATTATACATACGGCATTTATATTGGTTTGTGAAAGCTACTCAGTTTGGGTACTTTTCTCTAGTACGAAAATAACATGTATTTATTGGCGGGAAATTGCATTCGAATTTTATTGGACACTTTCAAAGGTCAGGTAAGATCAATAGCTGGGTTTAACAGCTATGCCGAAACATCACGTTGTCATTGCAGTAATGACAGTAATTCAGTCAAGAGTCCATTATAGAAAGAATTCCATAACTAATACCCAAACATGTTATGTGACATGGAGGTACATCGGACCCGCTCGCCTTGGATCTGCATCAAGCGCTTAACAAACTGAGTTTACTTGGACGACAACAATGTTTCCAAATAAACAAGAAGTAAATGCAAAATTCCACTCAAAATTAAAGATTCCTTAAAGTAACATAAATACTCACAATGAACGAATATTTTGCAAAACATTTCGTGAAATAAAGTAAATCCATAAAAAAACAGTGTTCCTATGAGCAATAACTGAACTTTAAACGCAAGATGTGGTATGGTAACATAGATTAAACGAGATCAAAATGCTCGTTTTTATATGTTTTGCTACAATATATTCCATGTTAAGTTCTTGCCACGATATTCGAAGATTTACGAGCGAACGCGAGACCATCCTCGGGCAGCGTCGGAAGAACGACGTATTCATAAAAACTACGTCGTGTTTCCGAAGCTGCCCGAAGCCAATCTCGCGATTGCTCGTAAATCTTCGGATATCGTAGCCGGAAATTCACATTGAATAAATTATGACACGCAAAAAATAAAAATAGCATTTTGTATCGTTTAAATCTATGTTACCAGACCACAGCGTTGAAATTTTGGATCTTGTTATATGGAACATTGACTTTTTATCCCCACGCTTTTTGAAAAAAAGGTGGGGATATTGTGGTTATCTCCGCCGTCCGTCCGTCTGTCTGTCCGTCCGTCCTGGCCACTATCTCCTCCTACACTAAAAGCACTAGAACCTTGAAACTTACACACATGGTAGCTATGAGCATATGTGCGACCCTGCACTATTTGGAATTTTGATCTGACCCCTGGGTCAAAAGCTATAGCGGTTGGGGTGGGGCCGCGTCAGAATTTATCACTCATTTTTTAAGGTTATTTTACATTTACTTCTTTATTTCTACACCGATTCACTTCAAATTGATACTGGACCTCTCTTATGACAATACGGTCAATCTCAACCATGCATGGCCCCATTCCCAACCCTGGGGCGCCCCGCCCACATAGGCCACACCCACCAAAAATTTCCATTTACTATAATTTTTTCATTTCTACACGGATTCACTTCAAATTGATACTGAACTTTTGTTATGACATTAGGGTCAATCTCAACTATGCATGGCCCCAATCCCAACCCTGGGGCGCCCGCCCACATAGGCCACACCCACCAAAAAATTCCATTTACTATAATTTTTTCATTTCTACACGGATTCACTTCAAATTGATACTGAACTTCTCTTTTGACATTAGGGTCAATCTCAACTATGCATGGCCCCATAACCAACCCTGGGGCCCCGCCCACATAGACCACACCCACCCAAAATTGCCTTTACTATAATTTCTTCATTTCTACCCCGATTCACTTCAAATTGATATTGAACTTCTCTTATGACAATACAGTCAATCTCAACTATGCATGGCCCCATTACCAACCATGGGGCGCGCCGCCCACATAGACCACACCCACCCAAAATTGCCTTTTACTATAATTTCTTCATTTCTACACCGATTCACTTCAAATTGATACTGAACCTCTCTTATGACAATACGGTCAATCTGAACTATGCATGGACCCATTACCAACCCTGGGGCCCCGCCCACATAGACCACACCCGCCCAAAATTGCCTTTTACTATAATTTCTTCATTTCTACACCGATTCACTTCAAATTGATACTGAACTTCTCTTATGACAATACGGTCAATCTCAACTATGCATGGCACAATTACCAACCCTGGGGCGCCCTGCCCACATATGTCACACCCACCCAAAATTGCCTTTTACTATAACTTCTTCATTTCTACACCGATTCACTTCAAATTGATACTGAACCTCTCTTATGACAATACGGTCAATCTCAACTATGCATGGCCCCATTACCAACCCTGGGGCCCCGCCCACATAGACCACACCCGCCCAAAATTGCCTTTTACTATAATTTCTTCATTTCTACACCGATTCACTTCAAATTGATACTGAACTTCTCTTATGACAATACGGTCAATCTCAACTATGCATGGCACAATTACCAACCCTGGGGCGCCCTGCCCACATATGTCACACCCACCCAAAATTGCCTTTTACTATAACTTCTTCATTTCTACACCAATTCACTTCTAATTGATGATGAACTTCTCTTATGACAATACGGTCAATCTCAGCTATGCATGGCCCCATTACCAACCCTGGGGCACACCTAGGTCAAACATTCGGCGTGGGGATACGCGTCGGCCTCTGCCGCGCCATTTCTAGTTATGTTTTAACTTAATGTTTCGAAATATTGTACGATTATTGGTTGATTTTAGTGTGTATGGGCTTTTAAAGAAATCACACTCTCACTTCACATTTTTCTTCAAAGTCTTCAGTTTAAGAAATGGTCGATAAATACAGAGCTTATTTGGAATGATTTTAAACGCTACAAAAAAGTCACCACTTTCAACGTGCCGTTGCAAATCATCTGCAATGTAGCATTGGTTATATGAATAACTTTAGTTTAAATTATAGTCTTGACCACTACTTACCAAAAGAAGTAATTAACGTGTGCAAGTGCATATAGGTCAATTAAATTCTTGCACCATGCACGGATCAACAGCTGTACTAATATGTGTTACTAAATCGTGTTACTTCATTATGCAAATTGAATAAACAAGTTAAGCATAATATATTTGTATTTGACCTGGTTTAACCCGACTGACAACTTCTTTGGCGTGGTGTTAGCCGTTTTCGAGGTTGTTACTCGAATCGATTTGCTGGAAAATTGCAGATAATTTTATTCCATGTATGTATAACTACAATTGATTCGGTTAAGTTTATAGTGATACACATTGTCTGTATTGTTGATAAACATTGAAAACTTTTATGGTGTGTGACGTTGTAATGTTTTGTACTTATGATTCCGATTAAATTGTAATTGGAACATGTTATATTTTAACAAGTGCATTTTTGTTTGTGAGTTTTGTTATCGTGTGTTTATTTTATGAATATGTCTTATATGAACACTATTTAACTATCGGTAATTCTAACACGGCACGTGACTTGTTTTATATAGACAAAGAAGGAAATCAAGCGTGGGTTATTCTGCAATAACTTATGGGCGGAGCTTATACACTGAAAGCACGCGCTGTAGCTAAACAAAACATGCCGATACATTGTCCACCAGCGTAATAGTCCGGTATTTTATGAATGAAAGTCACGTGACAAAATACTACGCTATGAACAGAAATGCGTAAACTTGACCCAATTTCCCACGGTGTTCGTCTGCTGCTTCGATACTGAAATGGCTGAAGTTTGAATCGGAGTTGTTGTCTTGTAGATTCAATATTCTTGCGTTAATTTAAAGAGTACAATGAAAACATGTTAGTTTACGCAAATTGTTGTTCTTAGTTAACCAAACGTGAGAAATGAAATGGTTTTTTTTCCATCCAGTTTGGCTGTTATTGAGGGCGGAGATCTGATCGACAGAACAGCCGAAAGCTATTTTTATGGGCGGAGCTTCACATAAAATAGTATGCAAGAAAAAATAAGATACATTCTATAAATCTTTAGTAAAAATCGTGTTAGAATCGAAATAATTCGTGTACGTTATAGTTTGTGGTCGAATAACCCACGGCCGGAAGTTTAGATGCGTGGTTTCAAATCACTCGTGCTTCGCACTCGTGATTTAATCCCTACGCATCTAAACTTCCGGCCGTGGGTTATTCGACAACAAACTATAACGTACACGAATTATTTCTTAAATATGCAATTCGTTCTGTGCAATAACACGATATTTTACAGTTGAAATCAGATAATTTTATTATATCAGTATCTTCAAAGTTGTAAAAACTTTATGTCGGAATTTTGGTTTATTCTTCTTAATTAACCGTATTAGCATTGTATGTGTATTACAAGCAACGCCACTGGTAATGAGTGGAATAATGTTTATACGGAATTACCTAATTATAATTATTCTGTGTTGCATTGTTTAAACCTTTGACATTGTTCTTTTGTTATAGACTTTTTATGTTTTTTATTATTTAAGAATAAAACAATGTTGGAGTAATGATATTGAAATATTATAGTAAAGACGTATTTATATTTTTTAAAAGCATTTGAAAGATGTTGATGTACGACGTTACATTTTGGTACATGTCAATCAAATTATTCAACAAAATATGACGGTGCAAATGCATCAACCAATAAATGTTCGGTGAACACAGTTAAACGAGTAGCAAAATGTCATTCTAGACAAGACCAATATCACTAGAGATATGCTGTCATGCGGTTAATACACACATTTAGTACTTTGACGCGTGAATAATGGTGTTTATATTTTGTACAGTTTGCTTTTGGGTCAAGTGTGACACTGATATTGAAGGTAGTTATCGAATCATGACCGTTCTCTTGAATTCATTAACCGCTATGATATTTTCGGGCAAAATACAATCTTGCATTTATAGTTCGTGTATAATAGTTTTAAACTTATATTCATAGTAACAATTCAATTGTAACTGCTTTAAAAGTATTTCTGAAAAAGTGCATCTGTATTCATGGCGGCACATATCCCTCATCCAGAAGACAGAAACTTAAAAATATGTGGTTAAAACAACAGTTCTGAAATTGCATTCAGTATTGCTGATAAAACACGTCTTTTAATGCTATAATTTTGCAATATTGACCTACGGTACTGAGATTTGGGAATTCCACCCCAGCCCCGACATAGAGAAAGTCCATTTACAATTAATAAAACAGAAACTGTCTATTCGACCACAAACAAACAGTGAATTGCAAGCTGGGTGTTTCCTTATGAGTGTGTGAGAAAGATGCGTATCATTAAATTTTGGTTCAAAATATAGTAGACACTTGATTCCGTTCTTAATAAATTGTTGCTACATTCTAATGACGTTAATTCTTTTTATACTAACTGGGCTATTAACTGAAGACATTGCCCCAGTAATTAGAATTGCCTTTTTGGTATAATAAATCTGAGATAACCACAAGTGATGGTAATAGTATCTGTCAACGTATAAAGGATATCGGTTGACAAGCATAGGTAAGTTATATTGGTAACTTGTCAAAACTTAATACTTATCGTTTATTCAAATCAAATTTAGATTGACAATAAGAGTGTCTTGACTTGACTTTATAAAACCTACACTGCACAATCTACCTCTCCAATCTTTCTTTCGGAACAGTTCAAACTGCTTAAGATTTCTTTATGAGATACGAAAGTTCCGCACTCAACCCTCGATCAAGTATGTGATACCATTACTTAGTGGGCAACCATAAAACATAGTTGGAATCCAATTCTTAAGAAACGTAAATTGCATAACCTACATCTAATCTGTGACAGCATTATTTAGTACGAAACCAGCATTATCGTTGCTGAACATTTAATATGAAAGAAACGAGATTTGTTTAAAAGCCATCTAAAGGTAAACATGTAAAACACAGATCTGGTTTTTCTCGACAACATTAAAGGAAAATTTAAAACATCTGCCTTGAAAAATCTTTTGTCGTTGACGACATGCCTGAGGCGAACATCATTTCTACGAGATTTCAGTTTGCTGACAAAAGGAAATAGAACAACATTGCGTAGTTTAAGAATTGAGCTAATAAAACTGTTAATCATCAGTTGTCGGAATCTTAAACCGCAGTTATCAATGAAATGAAATAACTAACATTTTGTAAGCAAATGATGCTACTATTTTTACGGAACCAACTTTTGTTAATAGAATATACGAAATATACTGTGTTTGTTGCAATAATAGAGATATTGAAGATGAGTTTCACTTTGTTTGTATTTTTCCATGTTTTAGTGTTTTACGACAAAAATACCTTAAAAGGTATTTATATGTTAATCCATCTGTGTTTAAGTATCACCATTTACTGACTTCATCCGATAAAAACGAACTTGTCAAGTTGTGTAAATATATAAAAGAAGCATTTGTAATTCGCAATTCATTTATCAATAATACCATATAACCGGTATCACCTACAAATCTTTCTGTCATTATATGTTTAGAAAATTTACTATATGCTTTTTCTTCTTTTGTATTTTTTTTGTTTTATAAATATATTTGTTTTCAACTTAAATGTAATGAAAATGTGACATATTTATTTTATACTGTTTGTATTAAGACGATGTACTTATGTATAAGTCTAAATAAAATGTCTGTTCTGTTCTGTTCTGTTCTGTTCTGTTCTGTTCTGTTCTGTTCTGTTCTGTTAATAGAACATGTGCAAAAAGAGCAAAGGTATTTATGTCATAAAAAAGATGTTTAAGATAAATTACCGTGTCATGTTTAACAATCCTTAATTATTATAGAGCTATGTAGATTTCGTTTATTATGTTGCCAAGTATACGTTGTCATACAAAACACGCTTGACAGAACAAAGAAATTAGAATATCAAAATATATAAAGAGCGTATGTTCAAATCTTGATTATTGATGTTATCATTTTGCACAGGGTTAGAACCTATCTTACAATTTTAGAGTAAAAGAATTGTTATAACATTTGATTATGCAGGAGGAAGATGAATTATCACTTGCTATTTGTATATCGTTCAAATCTTGCAGAATCGGAAATTAACAAATGCAAACACGTAGGCGTTTGAGGCGTATCTTTCAGAAGATTACGACTCAAGCCTGTGTCCCATTACTTAAACACTGATAAACACATGTTACTTCTAATATACATATTAGTTGTGGAGGTTGAAATGGAAATGTGCAACAGGCGCTGTGTTTCACTAAATTTTGTTCGTTTAAAACTCACGGAAACATGTAGATCTGTGAAAAGCAACAATTAGAAAAGTTCAAACAACTAATCAACGTATAACATAATAATTCAAAATGGAGCAAGTGTTTTCTATCAATTCAACTACCCGAAACGGTTTCAGCACACACCGAGATATATCAAACCTACACATTTTAAGAGTCTTGTTTTGTTTTCAAATCTGTTGAAGGGCTATAAATGTCAAATACGAGCCTGTAAAAGTTCATTTTATAGAATAAAATGTATACATATGGATCAAAAGAAGAATGAAAGAATTTAAATGAGCGTATGCAACTGTTGCTTATCTCGAACATGTGTCACTCACAAGAAAGTGGCCTATTTCATGAACAATTAAAGAGGAGCTGTACGATAAGAACTTGAAACAATCAAATACTTAATATGGTGTCGGTCGATAAGTTGTTTGAATTATATTTTTACAAATCTTGATAAAATGCTAAACAATAATTTATAAAAGAAAAAACTGTTTATGCATGTGTGAACGAGATTAGCGTTTTTTTTGGCAGATACATGATTACAATTTAAAGATGAATTACAATATGGTTACAAATTAAGTATTAATAAGTTATAAGTCTAGCACAAATTGTTCAAAATAGTTTATTAATTCAACGAGCCGATTATAAATTGATTTTAAGGTCAATGGGTGTTAAACTTTTATAGGAGCCGCGTCCTGCCAAAATGGACATTGGAACAAAGCCACACAGTATTGCTCCAATTATGGGCCTCGTTCTGCAGTAATTGGCATTGCTCTATATACGAACCGTGCCCTGCAAAAAATTGACCTTTGAACAAATCAACACAGTGTTGCTCGAAATAGGAGCCTCTTCCTTTGAAAATAGGCAATAAGAACAGTGTAGCCTCACAGATGCCTCGGCATATGTATACGTATATATATCTGCGTATAGCAGATCATAACTAGGCTGAACGAATACATATGCCATAATATATTATTTAGTTTCTTTCAACGTCGCTCATATAGCATATTTAATGACAACGGTGTCGATTCCAATTGGTTGACCCTAGAATAGAGTAGGCATATGAAATACTTCACAATCGTGTTCATTGTTTTACATTTAGCGCTGTTATTAAGTGCCCGTCCAAGAAAAATTGTTCAGTGTATTACATACATTTTACGATACCTATTGCGTTCGAAGGATTCAAATTATTTTATGCGTACCATTGACCAATCTGACAATACGGTTTTTGCATGCAGCAAAAACAATACAAACTCGTTTTTAGATCGACTTTTCGAAGAAAAATGAGAGCTATACCACTCGCCCCAGCGTCGGCGTCGGCGTTGGTTAAAGTGTTTTATTAAGTCAAATAACTTTAACACTATCAAAGATAATTAACTCAAACTTGGAATACTTCTTTATGGCAACAAGAAAATTGTGTAGGTCAAGGTGCATTAATCTGTCAGCATTATTTTAGAGTTGTGCCCTTTTTGTATACTTAGAAAATTGAAGATTTGGTTAAGTTTTGTGTTTAGGTGTCCCACCCAAGCTATTGCTATAAACTTGAAATATAATATTTTTAGTTTGTTTTATGTCTCTATGTCAATAGATTGTGGAAAATATACCTGAACTCAGAATCTTCTATAATATACCACATCTTTTAAACATAAAACAATATCAATATGTTTCAATTATGGTCCTCTTCCAGTTAGAATATGACTATATTACAATGTACATTGACCATATTGAATATTAACAATATCCCCATGGTGGCTTACGTTATACTGTCAAGCACTCGAAAAGTCGATCGTGCTGTCTTCTGACAGCTCTTGTTATTCTTGTAAAAAGTTTTAATTTTACGTCACTTTGTTTCCCAATAGCAAAACCCCTTATGAATGTGTGCTTATTTGTCATGCAACGTACGTTACGAAAGAAGTAAACCCCGATCGAGCTATTTTAATACACCCCGAGCGTTGGCCAAAGTTTCCCTAAATATACGATAAAATCGGATGACCCTTATTAAAATGTACATAACAAATAAATTTTGCTGAGCGACTGAGTTTTAAATATAAATGTATCTGATTCGCTATAAATATCACAGCATGGTTGTAAGGTTCAATAAAATGAATGTCGAAGACATGCTATAGTGAATATGACCCAATTGAAGATTGGTGTCAGCCCCGGGCTCCGGGATTAGATGACATCACTTTCCTCCGTATGCATTGATCGTATATACCTACAATATCTACATGCAATATTATATAAGTATTACCAGGTTTTATGTTTTTTTCTTCCAGGTCAACTGCTCGTCTTGTACTATGCGGATTTCAAAATGCACGATTATGAAAGTAACCGAAAATGACTACTGATAGCGAGATTGAGTGTATTCTGGTGTTGATATTTAATTCAACAAAATAAAGCAAGATTAATAATTGCACATTCGCAAAACAGTTACGTTTTACAATTAATGTTGAAAAAATATTAAATCAAGAACAATAGTCTTCTATGTCTCGGGGAATATGTTTTCTCTTGCAGATGTTACATTTTAACAGCATGTCTTAACGAGATGCCTCTAAACTGTTATATCTTTAATTTTGTTCAATGATCTTGTAAGTGTCAACGAAATCGGCAAAGTTCTCACTGGAAAATTTATTTCATGAACAGGTTGATATACGATTACCATGTACAATAATGTTTTTCTACTTTAATTGTGATATGCACCCGAGGCAAAAACAATTTTTGTAACGGCAAGTATTGCAAATATAAAACCTGTGATATCATACAAATTGCGAAGCTAATACACTAAACTATTTCTCTAACTGATCACTAGATAAAGTGAAACCAAATGCAAAAAGCACAACCAAAGCAACCAAAACAGATATTTATGAAAACAAAAATCGGTATCCATTGTTTGAGTTACTGTTCATAAATTTATGCATGCCTTAAGATATATCGCTGAATAAAGAGGACATGTATCCCTTCAATCGAAACTTTACACAATACACAAAATCAGTACTCAGATTTATGAAAGGTTAATGCGTGGACTGTGATTGTAGTATGTCGATTGCAAAATGATATTTTACCCATTTCATACTAGAATGTGCCTGGTTTTTTGCATAGTTTTCTTTAAAGCTAGGTTTAATGAGGCAAAAACATGTAAGTTACCGGTAAAATCTTATTAATAAAAAAATGAAATCGTCATTTGTTGTGTTGGTGTAGATCTAGTTGCAAAATTAGGCTTAAGCTTGATGTCTATCGGTCAGTAGGTTGACCTGGAAAAGATATTTCCAAAATATAAGTTCTATTCTTGTCATGATGGATCAACATCATAGTCGCTAGATCATATTTAGAACTAATGTATGAACACTATAGCAGCCAAATGTATGAATCGATCTAACTCAAAATTTGTTCGTTACTATATATCTAAACAATTTCAATGCTATGTCTGAATCTTGTTAAAGTGTGCTCGAAACGAGGTCGGAAATTAAAATATATGAAAATAGGTGTGTCCAATTAAGAAACATATTTTTGCATTAATGCTAGTGATACTTGGTCACAATATTTATCTTCACATCATGTTAGCCAAGTCAGAATTAGGGTCAATGGAAATAAAAAAAGAACTTGATTTTCAAGAAATATGTTGGGAAAAACAGTAGACGTATTTCAATAGCGAGCAGTTTATACACCCCCTGAGGTTCTTAATTTATATTTTGAACATTTTCTATGAAGAGTTACAATTTAAACTTATAACGATCAAGATTTGAAAAAAAAACATAGAAATACGAACCTCATTTATCCTGCTGTCATACATGGTACTGAGACATACTTTACAGAACAACGCAATTTATCCATGGTTAAAATTTAGAACGCATACAGCATAGTTGACATAGTTGATTTCCAAATCAATCAGACCGTTCGCATCTTGTTTGACGCAGGTGTAAACCTTAAAGCGTGCAAAAAGGATTGTAACATGGATTTAAATTCTACAAAGACTACAACAAGAATCTAAACATAGTAAATCTCCATTAACACCAGAACTATATAATTAATAAGAAAACAGATAAATAACTTTGAATAAACTAGTCAAACTCTTATGGTAGTGGGAGCCTATTGGGTACTTTTTCAGAAAAACAAAACAAACTATTTTCATAATTTTCACATTGTAAATCTAAACGTATTGCAAACTTTTAATACCTTTTACCAACCATTTAAATTTCTATGTTTGGGTGGATACACCTACCCATTAACTTGGTTGGGCGTTTTTAATGGAGTGATCCTAAATCAAAAATGTTTAGTGTTTTCAAATGGCATATACATATATTTTGAGAAATCATTTAATAAACATACACAAATGGATTGTGCTAGTAGACACAGCATGAATAAAGTGTCATAGAAAGCGAATTATGCCTATTTCCAATAATATGTGCACTTATCTGGATGAAATGGCGAAAAGAACAAAAAATCGTTCAGTAACACAAAACTTTAACTTCGTTTTATGTCATTTTTAGAGGGATGAAATTCACATTTTGTACATATTAATTTCACACATTATATATTATACATAAAAAATAAATTTCAGGAAGTTTTACCGTTTCTATCTCAAGAAATTACACTTTGATTATTTCTACCCCCATTCATTATCACGCAATGTACTTCAGTATAAATGTGTATATCACATCTATTTTTGAGTTTTCTAGTTTCTTATTAAAAGCGACATTTATACACTCTGATATATTATACAATTTGCCTTAATATTGATTGAAAAAAATATTACTCATAAAATCGTTAGGTCAACCACTGTCCAAAGGCAACCCATGCATAGAGCTGCACTTCACCACAAAATGTCGAGGTATTTCCAATCTTACATAGCACATATAAATGTTGTAATGAAGAAACTATCCACATTGCCACCATTTACAGAAATGTTGCCAGTAGCATAAACAGAGATGCCAGCTACTTTCTGGGCTTCGAGAGAATTCGGCACTGATGGCTTCACATATGTGGAGAACTTCGTACCCGTTTTCAAATCAACTAAAGCAATCTGAGTTATATCCAGAATCACTGTGCCTCGAACTGTAATAAATTTACAAAATACTTTTTTCTAAAAATTTAATTATCCCATGTTTAGCTTCATACTGACGTCTGATTGGATTGTTTGTTATGAGAAACAATTATTGTTAAGGACAACAAGCACTTCACAAATAGACGACCCCCGGACCTCAAACATGAACATATGTGATCCATGATGGAATATGATGACACGTTGATACTCTCAACAATATAATATTCTTGTAAATGAGTTTTATTTTGTGCGCATGAAAAAGGTCCAAGGTCGAAGGTTTCTTAAGCTGGCTCTGAATCAAACTTGACAAGAACAAAATTTCCTCTGGAAACTTTTCCAGGCAATGCTTCCACATGGCATCGGAAAGATGTCAAACACCAACGGCAAGTCAATTCGTCAATATTATGTGTCAATAAATCACATAAATTCTTGATATATCATACAATTATAAAAGTTGTAGAATGTCGTAATTCATAAGCTACAATTAATAAGAGTATAATTTGTGTATGTATAGAAAATATGAATAAAACATACCGTAATAGTAATGGAACAGCAGAACAACATTGGTTATCGGTATCACATTTTTTTGTGTTTGCAAACCGCTTGGCCTTTTTACGCACTTTCATTTTGCAACAAAATGTTTTCAGCTGTGAAGTTATGAACGAAAAAGAAAATTCAAACGAATTAATTAAAATAAATTGAAATGAAAGTTAATTAATCTTAAGGAAATTAACACATTAAGTTAAAAAATAAACACACACACACATTTATATTGTGTTTTAGTTCTTAAGATAAAACGCACTCAATTATTTCTTGATTTAAGTATTATTTCCGGACTTCGACGTAGTTTTCAAATCGTTGCCGAACACTTTCCGAATACGGCGATATTGCCCGAATATTACAGATCTCATTTCGTCCCTTCTGTCTTAAAGCGACCAAGCGCCAATATCAAATTATTCAAATATGAAGTTTTTAGTAATTGTGTCAAGTATTGAGAAGAGTTTTCAGTTCATCGTTGTAGAATATACATTACTTGACAAGAGTGTATATTATTTTATGCAGAAGTATGCTGTTGAAAGCTTTTTTTGTGCAAATGAAAAAACGCATCACCATATGACAGTACATGTTTCTTATTACAGACATTAATAAAACATCATACGCACGGTTGACACGGTAGTCACTGCGGTACTATATAGATTAAATGTAATGACAACGCGTTTACATGTCTAAGTTTGTCTTTGGTTTATAAGTATGTTACACACTCTTTGTAATGTCGTTCGTCGCAATCTATGGCTATCCTAAGTACTGTAAATGTAGCGTGCAACTGTACAATAGACCATCATAATTTAACACCATAGATTGCCAAAAATACTCAACTTTCGTACCTAGTTTTTAACAACACAAAGACACCATCATCGAGATGTTCGGAGCTTATCTTTCTTATAAATTGCTTCAATCAGATTTGTTCCCTTTCTCTGTCATTGACAATGGAAAGTTTCATGTAACATAACAGGATACTGCATGGCGGTTACGAATATGAAACCTGTGTGAATGTTTAACTAGCGTGCAAAAAGAATAAGATACATGAGCATGAAGCCTAAGGTTGCTCACCTGAGACCTTAAAGTCCGATAAATTTTGAAATGCTTTTGTAATTTTTTTTCTTATTTTCTTTCTACCATCAATAATTTTCAAACTCGTCTGAGATATCATATAATAACACATTTACTCATAAAATTTCCAAAGACAAGATGATTGAAACAAATATGAATTCCAGAGTGCTCACACGTTTCGTTATTCCCATATAAGGAAACAAGAGTGCCAAACTGTCACAAGATACGCCCGTTCGAAGGTTTTGGACACCATGCTCAATGCTTGAAATGCACTAAGTGACCTCAAGACCTAGTTATTGACTTGGCATGACCCATATTTGAACTTGACCTAGATATCATTTAGATGTAACATCTGACTAAATTTGGTGAAGATCAGATGAAAACTACTTCAATTAGAGAGCGGACACCATGCTAAATGCTTTAAATGCACCATGTGACCTCGTTTTTGACCGGGCATGACCCATATTCGAACTTGACCTACATATCATCTAGACACAACTTGTAACCAAATTAGGTGAAGATCAGATGAAAACTACTTCAATTAGAGAGCGGACACCATGCTAAATGCTTGAAATGCACTAAGTAACCTCGTGACCTAGTTTTTGACCCGGCATGACCCATATTTAAACCTGACCTACATATCATATAGACACAACTTTTGACCAAATTTGGTGAAGATCGGGTGAAAACTACTTCATTTAGAGAGCGGACACCATGAAATCCTTGAAATGCACTAAGTGACCCCATGACCTAGTTTTTGACCCGGCATGACCCATATTCCAACTTGGCCTACATATTGTCTAGACTCAACTTCTGAGCAAGTTTGGTGAAGATCGGATGAAAACTATTTGAATTAGAGTCCGGACAAAGTGGCGCCGTTGAAAATGCACTAATTGACCCTATGACCTAGTTTTTGACCCGGCATGACCCATATTCGAACTTGGCCTATATATCAACTAGATGCAACTGCTGACCAAGTTTGGTGAAGATCGGATGAATACAATTTGAAATAGAGTCCGGACAAAGTGGCCCCTTTGAAAATGCACTTATTGACCCTATGACCTAGTTTTTGACCCGGCATGACCCATATTCGAACTTGGCCTAGATATCAACTAGATGCAACTGCTGACCAAGTTTGGTGAAGATCGGATGAATACAATTTGAATTAGAGTCCGGACAAAGTGATGCCTTCCGCCCGCCGCCCGCCGCCCGCCCGGCGCCCGCCCGCCCGCCAAGGGGTTTCACATAATACGTCCCGTATTTTATACGGGCGTATAAAAATGACCCTACCAGGTTCATGGAAAGCAACATGTTTTCAATTGACAAATATATAATTGGGACAAATGCTCTCACAAAGTTATCAAAGATTGAGCAAAAATATATTTATATAATTTTAATGACCTAGCTTTTGACAGCACGTGACACGATTTTAAACTCAGCTTATATACACTAGAACAAATATTCTGACTAGGTTAAACGAATGGCATAAAGGGGACCCGATGTGTTCATTTGATTTTTCTTTGCTTCGACATAGTGGCATAGTATTTCACTAATGAAATCATCCCTGTACATTTTGTTTTAAATGTTTATCGGTTTTGGATAAGAGTATGTATAAATAAAAGTTGATGGACCACTGACGTCTGACGACACACAAAGTACCACGTTTAAAACGCGGTCCTAACATTTCACACTGATTGCACAGGTCAGCTTAAACGCATCGACAAACAAACGAAACACGTATGCAATAGATAAGATACGATTGCATGTTGTCGTTAAAATACTTTTCTTCTTCGCAAGTCTTGCTTTACAGAACTGACAGAAACGCTTTGTTTAAGAGTTCAAGATTCGTATGATTTATTAAAAGTGTCATGAACAACGCGCTGAAAAGTTGATTTACAGAGGTATGTGTATAAATAAATATGTATCTAAGACAAAAACCAAAGTACAATATGTGTTTGAGGTTCTTAGCTTATGTATGAGTATATTTAAATAAAAACCATTCACACCTTTAGCTTTTAATTAAGCAATTTTCTAGAATTATGGAATAATAATCTGCTAAAGGATAACTCTAATTATGTCATTTAAATATATTTATAGACACGTTATTGATAAAGGAAGAAATCAACACATTTGGTCTACTTTTTATAAATTTATTATTGATGTATTCGAGCATGCATACGCTACGTGCTGCAGTGAGTTTTGTTCAGGTAAAAAAAGTGTTAAAGGGATCTTTTCACGGTTTGGTAAATTGACAATATTGAAAAAAGTTGTTTCAGATTCGCAGATTTTCGTTTTAATTATGATATTTGTGAGGAAACAGTATTACTGAACATTAACCATAGTCCAATATAGCCATTATATGTATCTTTTGACGATTTGCAAACCTAAAAATTATAAAGCGTTGCAACGCGAAACGATTGAATAATTTGGAGAGTTCTGTTGTCGTTTATATTTACGAAACTACGAAGATTGCTTATATAAGGTATAAAATACTTCACCTGCGTATACCCGGCGGAATAGCCGAGAGGTCTATTACGTTTTTACTTCAGACTAACTCCAGGACTCCTGGGGTCACTGGTTCGAGCCCTGGTACCGGCTACTTTTTTTCCTTTTTTAATTTTATTCTTGATTTTTTACTGGAGCTTTTAAGATCCAATGTTTACATTTATCAATCCAAAGCATTTAATGACAAACTTCAAAAATATGCCAAAATCTGTAAAAATGCCCCTTTAACATGCAAGTCATCGAACATTCAAACTAGTTTAATATGAGTGTTTGTTTATTCAGATCAATGTTTTTCCTCACCAGCAAATATTTCGACATGAAATTTCATTAAAATATTTCAATATCATTTTATAAATCCATGACTATATTTTGGGGTTATGCCTAGTACCAAACCGTAATCAGGCCATTTTTTTTAGTTTATGAATCGCACACCTGAACCCCTGAACTCATGAACTTATGAACTTAACCTACAAAATAACATCAACTCTTGTTGTCATATAGATTAGCATATAGGCAAGTCACCTGCTGAAGTTAAATTACATTTATACCACAATTCTTGGAAGTTAATGTTAACCCTGAAAAGCAAAAACAATGGTATTTAGAACAGATACGGATTAAAAGAAAACCAAAACAGGGAATACACTGCCAATGATATTACAGTTGCTGATAACTTTAACTATTTTAGCAGAGTGATGAATTATGCGGAAAGTCTTAATTTAAACAATTTAAACCAAGAACAGTATTTGTTAAAGCCCCTAAAGCCATGAATGCATTAGATATGAAATGCAATTACTTTCACATAAAACCCAAATATCCTGTCAGTTGTTTCACTCTTTTGTTGGTTCTATATTAAATTATTCTTTAGAAGTATGAGGCTTTACAAATTCAGATGATATTGAACTCATACATTTAAACATGTGTATACGATTGCTGTCGGTTTGTTTAAATGCGTGAAATATGTCAGTTGATAGAGAATACAGTAGATGTCCATTTGTATTGTATGAAATCAGGTTGGCTGACATACATTATTAAATATGTGTTAACAATTTAAACAATGAAAACATCATAATTCAAAATTTTCAAACAAGCTGTAAACATTGCAATAAATGGTTATATTGTTAAATACATGTTTAATCACTAATATTGTTTGCTGGAAAATGGCAAGAAGCAAAAGCTTTGCCGAAAAATGTGAATCCATGGTAACATTTTACGGCAACTTACATGTATGTAACATTATATGACAATATTTTTAGAATTTAATTGAAAAAATAGTTTAATTATGTGTCCAGTCTGGCTACAAACATGCCTAACACAACGCTTTGCAGACGGAACAAAATTAATCCACATCCGCGCAGATTGAGCTTATTAAAAATAAATCACCTTTAGTTGTTTGTTCTTATTAATTTGAGGCCATTGACATATTCACGTTTTATATAGCAAATTACACCAAATATCAATATATTAATACAAAATTGAAAACGTGTAATCCTTTCAGCGATTTGTAAGGATTTTACATTGTATTGCGGTGGTAAATGCTGCCCGTGATTTAAGTGGTAAGTTCTACATACAATTGCATGTGTAACTGCTGCCTGCACTTGAAATGGTCACTGTTACATGTGATTGCAGTAGAAACAGCTATATGTGCTTGCAATGGTAACTTCTGCCAGTCAGTGCAGTTGTTATATCTGTGTGTGATTGCAGTGATAACTGCTGATGTGATGGCAGTGGTAAATGCTGCATTTGATTGCAGTGGTAAAGTATGCCAATGATTACAATTGTACCATTCAAATTTGATAGCAGTGGTACCATCTGTCTGCGATTGCAATGACAAATGCTTCTTCTGCCTGTGATTGAAGTGGTAAATTGTGCCTGTGACTGCAGTGGTACTTTCTTCTTGTGATTGCATTGGTTACTGCTGCGTGTGATTGGAGTGGTAACTGCCTCGTGTTATTGCAGTGGTAATTGATGTCTGTACTTGAAGTTGTTACTGCTGCGTGTGATTGCAGTGGTGACGTATGTCGGTGCTAGCAGTGGTAACTGGGGCCTGTGATTGCAGGAGTTACTACCGTCCGTTTTTGAAGGTGTTACTTCTTCCTGTAATTGCAGCGTTAAAATATGCATGCAATTGTAATTGTAACTACTGCATGTGATTGCTTTGTTTACTGCTGCCTGTTCTTTCAGTGGTGCATGTGATTCCACGGAAGTCATTTAAAGTTTAAATTCTCAAGGTGGTGAACAAATTCACTTGTGTTTATTATTAGTATGCGACGTTGTGTTTACCATTATTTGTTTAATCCAGATAAAATGACCTCGCAAAACTGATATAAAGATATCTAAATTTGTGATGTAACACGGGCTTACACTTTGCTTGTATTTGATAATCTTTATGTTATAATAAACATAATTGAACAGAGTGCAAAATGTTGGTTTGGTGAAAGGAAGTAGACTTGTCAGAAAGGAAAAAACTCGTGCTATAAATTAAATGTATCTTCTGCTAGAATTAATTTCTGTTCCTTGTACAGGTTTCATTTATTTCAAGCGAAGGTAAATTTGTGTAACGTTTATACTGTATATATATTATTTTAATTAATTCGACAAATTCTAGGAAGAATAAGTGATATTAACTTTTGCATCATCTGGTTGCAATATTAAAAGTCCGTGCTATGATGGACCCTACGTGTTTGAGCTTTAGAAAAATACATACAATTACATAAAGGTACAAACAGTAATATATATGGTCGACGTATTAAGTTAGAAATAAGGCGTTATATATTAGAATGACAAATAAAACTGAATTTATGTAAAGGCTCTGTTAACGTCCGCTTTTGAACGGCCTGCATTTCGTCTTTCTCGAAAAGAAATCCACGAAAAATGGATACGCATCGAAACGGATATGTGATTAAAAATGTATTCTTGTAATAATGAGTTCTGAATTAATTCACAAGTGTATCCAAACACAGCCTCACGAGGAAGTTTCTATCGCCCATTTTATTTCCTGACTTTAATTGCTATATATGTTCTTGCCATTTGCCAGAATATTCGCCCATTATTATGTTGGCGATGCAAATACAACTACGATGCCATTCTTAGAAACGCAAAGACCGTTTTATTTCACTTTAAAGGGTCTGTTTAATGTTAATGCTTAGTTATACGAACAAGGAAACTAAAAAAATAACTGGAAAAAACAGTTTTGTGAATTTATTGAAGGCAAATGGTGCATTATTTTTACGATACACAGCAAAACACATAACACGACATTCTATATAAAAATGAAATTAAATACATTTAAAAATGAAACCAAAAACATTTAAGCAACAACATAAATTTCGATTTCTCCGTTAAATTTACCATTTCTGCACGACGCGGGTCAATAATTATATTGTGGTCACGCATAATGTTTAGGACAGAAACCAAGAAAACATTTCTCTATATTTTGATTTCTCCAGTACATCATCGTTAGGGAAAATAAAAAAGTTCAATGTTAGACACATAAGTAGTTATATCTAAACATAAGTATTGAACACTTTATACTACGCTTAATATGTGAAGTATGTAAATGCATAAATCATTTGCTGATGTGCTTTGTCTTAAGTGAAATATTACAAAACACATTAGAACAATCTGATGAAACAGTCTCACTACAAGGGTGCGCGTACTTGTACAAGTTCTCTCATTACTTAAGAAATACGTCTCATAAATAACTGCATGTATAGCGTAAGCCTTGTTTTCAATATACAAAATTTACCATATGAATTCGCACACATGTTAGAAATATTAAAGAATTAACAATCATAACACTTGCAATAAAAAATATGTTCATGATATGTGCAAGACCAATACAGTAACTTTTCTGCATCGTTTTAAAAAGCGAAACCTACTTCCTTAACCCATTTCATACGTATGTTAATTAACAATTACATGAGTAATACAAGTGCATCTTAAATGTCTCAACAGCGATGAATATTTTTTCTCGATGGAGCGTATATTTTGTTCTACTTACCATAATACGGTGATAGTGTGACATTGAATGAGCCGAAAACATGCGAATAATTTGCATTGCATATGAGATGTTGCATGTTAATAGGCAGTCGGCCATCAATTCTGCGAGTAGTTATCTGTATCCCAAGTATTCATGAGCAAAAACAGCTGATTACGTTGCAGCACGATATATTTAAATCCACCCAAGCGCAGTTCCTAAAGTTTCCAAACAACGCGCATAAACATGGATTTGAATTCATATCAAACCGGAAATGTGCACTCACGCCATGCATTCATATGACAGTAAAGTCGTTATCTGGAAGTTTGTTTTCTATAACTTCATTATTTAACATTCTGTAAATGCAAATAAAGTTTACATTCAAAATGAAACTGATTTGCAGGAAGTATTTACCAGAACCGTAAACAGTATCAGTGGCAAATAGATGACATAGGCTTTTGTCTGCATGTGTATAAGGTAACACAGTATCATATTATTAAGCATATCAAGCTCTTACGTTATAGCCTTAGGGTAATTTTGCTGTCATTTGCAAACGGATGATCGTTATTTTAACATAATTGAGGGCGTAGGTGGTCACAATTATTGATGCGGATAAAACATGTGCTTTAAATGGTTTGATTAGGCATTATTTCGCTTTTTAAAATGTGTGTGAAATTAGTGAACCAACATGCAATACAAGGACTAGTCCATATAATTGAGTCGCGTTCTGAGAAAACTGGGCATAATGCATGTGCGTTAAGTGTCGTCCCAGATTAGCCTGTGCATTCCGCACAGGCTTATCAGGGACGACACGTTCCGCTTTTATGACATTTTTCGTTTAAATGAAGTCTTTTCATAGCAAAAATCCAATTTAGGAGGAAAGTTTCGTCCCTGATTAGCCTGTGCGGCATTCACAGGCTAATCTGGGACGACACATTACGCACATGCATTATGCCGAGTTTTCTCAGAACGCGACTCAATTTGTGTCGCGCTCTGGGAAATGGAACTCTATGCATTACGTAAACCAACACTTTACTCTTTCATGATATTTTCGTTAAAATAAAGTCTCGTCTTAGCTTTAATCTAGTTTTAGCGAAACGTTTCGTCCCTTATAAGCCTGCGCATACTTCACTTTTAACATTCTCATTAAGTCATGTTTTCCTAGAACGCGGCTCAGCAGATGTACTAGCAAAATGTCTGATAATGTCATACCTTACAAAGTCTCACAAACGATACATAGAAATGGAGAAAGTGTTTATTTTAACTGACTGCTCAATCAATGTTTGTAAAGAAGGGTTAATGCTCTATAAAGCTCAAACCTACAAGACTCTGTTCAAGGACATTATTATAATTTATGTTTAGCCCAAACTACATCCGTTATTTTTTTAACACGTACACGTTTTATCAAATATCAGTTTACAACGCCATAAATGGCAGAATCGAGATATAAATTGCACACCAGAGGCTATTTTTGGATATAAAAATTCTTTTCAAATGTCAAAATGTTTCATGTATTTAACCTTATCTTGTCCAATATGGAAAATAAGATAGAAGTACTGCACGTTGCGGAAAACATTGCTATTGAATACAACATATTTCAATGATGTTTTCTTCTTTACCTAATACACTATATGTTTAATAGCAATGTATTAATTTAAACATGTCAAAAACAGCATGAGGTCGGAGGTTCAAGCGAATAATTAATTTACGATAAGCATGAGTAGCCACTTGATGTTTTCAGTCACAAAACTATGTAGCCCAAAAATAATTGCAATGCACCAGATGTGAACCAAAGTACTAAGTTAGTCATTAATTCTTGACAATTTTCTGTGGATGATTATTTGCAGTGGTATTTAGATATGATATTCAATTATACTGAAGTTCAAACCGCTCAATAATGTATATAAAGTATTTAACTATAATTAAAAATAAGTGTTTCTCAATTACCATGGATCGTCTAGACCACAATTTATACTGACTTAAAGTGACTTTCCGCTTTTATGGATTTTTTTCGTTAAAATGAAGTCTTTTCTAAACCAAAATACAGTCAAGGCGGAACGAGTCGTCCCTGACCAGCTTCTGTGGACTGCACAGGCTGATCTGGGACGACACTAAACGCGCATACACTAAGTTTCCCCAGAGCGCAGCTCATATACCATCGAGTTTGAATCGAACATTTTCTCACGTAATCGACTTTTATCTGATCATTATTCTTTAAAAAGCGAGGAAGGGCGTATATCCCTGGTGTTTTTTCTTATGCATTTTCTGACTGATAACATTCGAGTTCAAGAGTTTAGATTATGGAGCGTTAGTTGTCGTTTTTCAGATATATAAATTATAAAAGAAATATGTGTAAACTATTTTTTTCCATTCCCTAGCGCTTTATTGAAACCAATTTCCTTATGACAACGCGTAAAAAAAAGAACAACCCGCTTTACATAAATAAGCTAAGTGACTTTGTAGTCCTTAATTGACTCAACTGACCAGGGTGCCATGCGATATACAAGTCTCATTAAATATGTATCCGGGACGCAATTAGCTTTCAACGATCGTTACAATATGAATGTCGTCCACAAGCCTTGAACCGAGATAATGTTTTTGACCGAACGACCCCAAGAATTTCTTAAGATGATTGTCGTATAAGTAGCGTAGGGTCGTGATTTGTGAATGCTATATTTTATATGGGCCTTGCTCTGGAAAAACAGTGCTTAATACCTTTGCTAAAAGTATCGTCCCAGATTAGCCTGTGAAGTCCGCACCGGCTTATCGGGGATGACATTTATGGGTTTTTTCGCTTAATGAAAGTCTCGTTTAAGCGACTATCTATTTAATGCAGAAAATGTCGTCCTTGATTATTCAGTACATAATGCCGGGACGACTCTGTATGCACATGTATTTAACTCCGTTATACCAGAGCGGGGCTCATATAATTTTGAATATAAATTAAAATATCGTTACAAGAACACAAGTGTTTCACACGATGCCATTACAAAGTACACATGATAAGTTATTAGTAAAAAAACAACATAAGCCGAAATAAAAAATAAGACAAAGTTGGATGTGGATTATGGCACCGCAATAAATTGCCAATTTCATTTATCCGTGAGACATGGGATGCTTAATGCAGCGATCAATGAACGCACCAGTGGTGTTTAATGACTTAACGCCATTTTATTTATGCTAAATACATTTTATTTATTTCTTAATTTAGGGATCATTTAAAACTCTACATTTCAATAATTTGCTGTTTAAACAGTATACACTCGCAAAATGTTATTGATAAATTTGCGATGGTATGTGTTTTATTTGCCTAAAATAACTCAACTAAACCGGTACTAACGTACAAACACAATTTATGAAACAATCACCTACACGACCCAAAATAACAAATATTTCTTATATATATTTTAGTCTTAAATGATTGTGTTTTCCCTATATCTTTCAGCTTGTTTTCTAAATCAAAGACACACAAGCAGCTTTCTGGTCTAATGATGTGTACTTCTCCCTTCGAGAAAAATACTAAATCATTACTACAGCAGTGTCAAAGATAATTGTAAACAATTAGGAGCTATTCTAGAGCCTCCAAAATGGCCCATTACTGTTACATTCAAGTTAATCAGTATTCCATTCTCACCAATTACAGCACTTCACTGGAAATTGACAAACCTTTTTTGCACATTAACAACATAACGCCCCCTTGGTTCAAAAAGGTACCATGTGACATTGAAATTAGAAGGCACATGGTACTTTTTGCACCAATGGGTCGATATTTTATCTCTGTATTTGTAAGCCTTGCAGTAGAGCCTAGAATATAACATCAAAACGTCTTCGCCTGTTGGAGCCCAACAATTCGACCGAATAAAATGTATGTGGCGTACGCTATATTTACTGACTGTTTCAATTGCGGTTGAAGAGTCCTTTGTGAACAGTTATTGACATTATCTTATCAACCGCAAAGACAACATTGTTTTATTTATAATATCGAGCACTCCTAAGACGGATATCGGAATAGCTAAATCAGATTTTTTCTCAAATATTCAATTAAACCTACATAAAGATGAATCGATCAATCCATGAACTACTCTTAAATGAAACATTTCGAGCGGAATACCTTCAAATATTTACCACATATTACTTATTATTTAAACGTTTCATGTAGGCTCATAACATAAAAAAATATTGATTATCACACAAAATAAGCAGATACTCATTGCAAAAGAAGAAACAACAACAACTGTATCTTGATTATTGTAAGAAAATGGAATTATTTTTGAAATTCGTACGTCTGCTAGATGTAGCTTACGTTATATGTATGCTTTTTTCATTTATTTAGATAAATAACAACAGTAAAACAATATTGGTTCTATGTTAACATCAGCCTTAATGCTTGACATTTACAGCTTACATATTGAAAAGACAATTAACATTGGATAAGGGCGTTGTCACAACGAAATTAAAGCTCTGAAGGCACTGAAGTTGTTCGCTGTTGTCGTCCTTGATTAGCTTGTGCGCATTGCACAGGCTAATCAGTGTGCACAGGCTAATCTTATTTGACATGCATTAAGCCCCGTTTTCCCTGAAAGCAGCCAATATGTACAGATTTTAATGATAAACACTGGCCAATGTCGACTTACAAGCTGGTAAATACACCCACTGCAGTAGTAAAGCAGACGCTCCTAAGCATGCGTCGTCTGCAGTGCAGACAGGCAGCGGTAATCGTTCCTAGCAGATTGAGTGTCAGTCCTTAGCGTAGCTAAGCAAGCGAAGCACATACTGATTTGCAAAACATGCTCTGTAAATTTAGTCGACCGCTAACGCGACCAACTATAACGGTCTTACTTTAACCAACAATGCTAATTCCACATCACCGCCAGTCCAAGCACGGCTTACTTGACAATCTGCAAGTTGTCATGTACTTTACTAATACAATAACATGCATAACTGTTCTACCCGCTTGTAGCAACATAAGGGTTTCGCTTCAAATCAGGTTTTGTTTTAGCTGACGATATGCAATATAGCATTGTTAGCAGAATTACATACATGCTCTAATACAATGAAGGTAATGGCGCAAGTACTGCATTAAGGGTTTTAATTTTTAAAGCAATTGTAAATTTACCGTACACTCCGAAACTGTGACCTCATCAATCCAGGTTTCGAATTGGATCTTTATGACTCCATAACCAAGCGTCGTAATTGAATTCGTGGAAAAAAAGTACTTACATCTGACAAAACATTAAACATATAATCTAGACATTTCATTTCAAGCTTGAATCTTTCATTATTGTCTAATGTAAAAGCATCCCAGTTTCCTTGAATATTGAGGACATTTTTGTGTTAAAACATATGCAGAGCGGCAGCTACAATATACATATATGCATCGCGCATTGTTTTTCACTACATGTTTTCATTTCGAGACGCATATAGAATGCATAGAGGCATTTAAAATTATTTCATATATCATAAATGTCCAACTTAATTGATTCGGATTAGAAAAGATTTTTAGACACAAGTACACTTGTACCATGTTCTAAAGTTATTAAACTAATTGGCATTCTTCTTTTCTTTCCACATCGAATTGTGTCGCGGTTTTTTAAGAGTTTCATGTCATCTGAGGGTTATAAATAAATGTCAGAAATATACATATTCTTGTTTTCTTTTTCATCGACGCACGTGTTAAAATGTGTGTGTAAAAGAATGTTTAAATGTTTTCACGTTTTTTTTATAACTGTCGACTTCAAGTTTTGAAAAATTGCCGTGTCAACGAAATTGGCGAATTTCTGAAGTATCATTAATCCCCATGCGTCCTTTATCCCGTATCACTTTCATATCATATACATGTACATAGTGTTATAGTGTTATAGTGTCTCTCATAGTACACATGTATTTTTCACTTACGTTTGCGCCTATTTGGGTTTGTGGTAAATGGCAGTGAACTCGCTTATTCGTTTTCGAAATCAAAATAGTATATAATCATAACATTAAAAAAATGCATGTAATTTTTCCAAGTCATATGTTATTGTGTATTTACTAGTGTGTCTTGACCATACCACTGAGAAAGTTTTATTCATTTTAAAGACAAAAAATGGACTCTTTTCCGTTTGTTTTTTAATATCATATAAGGTCGACAATTGAATTATTGTTTTCATTTCTCCCGTTTCGTCAACATCAGGTGTTAAAGGGTAAGATGTAGTTGGTAGAAAATGATGAACGGACAAATGGACACACCGGGGGACGACGGACAAATGGACACACCGGGGGACGACGGACATCATGGTACTCAAAAGCTCAACAACGCTTAGTTCCTGTCGGCTTTCAAGGGAAGCCTCAACAACGCTTAGTTCTGGTTAGCTTTCAAGGGAAGCCTCAACAACGCTTAGTTCTGGTTGGCTTTCAAGGGAAGCTTCAACAACGCTTAGTTCTGGTTGGCTTTCAAAGGAAGCATAACAACGGTTGGGAGAGAAATTCACGCGCTTGTAAATGTGTGAGAAAAGTTTCAGCCTTCTAGCAGCAAAATGTGTTTAGTCATTTGCGATATTAAAATATTAGAAAAGACATGTGTTGAAATACACATAAAATATTTAGGCGTCTGTAAAGTATTTTTTATTTACTACAAGACAAGTACGTTTGTTATTTTGACTGATGTTATTTGTTTACCTTCTTTATTCAACCAACTAAAAAAATGACAAAAACGCTTAACCAAAAAAAATTAACTCGATCTACTTTTGGAGATGCTAGTTAAAAAAACAATTTTTGGCGTACACGTAAACATGATATCCAACTTTATAATTAACAAAATCGCTGTTTATAGCTTGCCGCAAGAACTGATTTAATATACGGTAACATATCAGTACATCCGGATACTGTTTACCTGCCGTTGTTTATTTCAGTCGCATCGGCTCATCTTTCAAACTTATCAACTTACAGAAACGCTATGCGAGTAAGTCGCATTGTTGGTTGGTTTGTTGGTGTAGTTGGATTTTCATCCATTTTTCAACAAAATTTCATTAATTTTACGGCGGTCAATCAACCCATCCACACTTTTTCGCGGGTTATATTGCTGATTATCAATCCATAGTCCAACTTGTTGATGCTCTCAAATATAAAGCTACTTTTTGTATTGGTAATATTTGGAATTTAGCCCATATTAAAAGTATCTCTTAATTCGTTGCGCGTCTTATAAATAAGACATCAACCCCCTGTGATCAAGAGTTAACGTAACGATGCCACTTTGGATGCCGGCTTTGAAGTTTTGAACGATGATTTTATTGTTGAGCAGTGAAAGTTAATTGCTATGACTGCATGCGAATCTTTACCTCTCATATCGATATAAAAGTAAACAGCATATAGAGAATAACAAGTTACTGCCTGATCTTTTTGTAATATATCAGGCAAGGCTTAGAGTTATATAATTTATAATATTATTTTATTCGTGCCGAGTGTTGTAATTTTAGTATATGATTTCAATTTAGACTGCTCTGTTTGATGCCATGTGGCATGGTGGGCATTTGTTATCAGAACAGGATACCAGTTGGTCATCATTTTGTAATAAAGATTAGCAAATCTGGTCTGTTCTGGTGCTCGCAGAGTCTGCTTGTCAAATATGTCAACACTTGCAATAATAAATACCAATTAAATGTTAGGTCCTTTCTGTGTCTGACCACACATCCAAATATGGGAGGGTGGACAGAATTGTATGAAAAGCCAGGTTGAGAGAGAGGCTGGGGAGAGTGGAATGGAACGTTGAGATGTAAAAATACAAGTAGTAATAGAGAGAGGGTGGCAGTTTGAGAGAGAATGGATTTTACTTAGATTATGAAGAAAGTTAACAAATAAACATTATTGGTATATATTTATTCTCGTAGTGTGTAAATAAAATGTAGAGAATATATGCTGTGTTTAGAAGTTATGAACTTTACCCCCCACCCCCCGAAAATTGAAACACGAGCCAGATACATTACATAAAGATCAGACAGTTAACCTGTTTATCATGCCGCTACGTCCCGTATTTTAAGGAAATAATGAAAAAATCGCTAAAAATCTGCAGTTTTAGCGGGAAAGAATATGACTTTTGTCGTTTGATGTGTCAATAATGGCGTCATGAGCACGCGCGCGTACTATATGTATAAAATGTTGTTTGCTGTTTGTGTTGCATTTTGTGTTTAAAATGTGCAACATCTTGGTATCAAATTGTTTGTTTTGTTGAATCTGATTCGATTTTACTAAAATTGATTCCTTTATAGTTGATTCCAAATAATATGACCGTCCTCCACACATTACTGATATAAGAACTTCCTGTTGACCATGATATAACAAATATATCAGGCAATGTTATATCAGGCAAATATCAATGCGGTGGTATGATAACATTTATTGACGGGGTAGTTGAATGGCCTGCTAAAAGGCAACTCCAACATTCAGCTGTCAAACAAGGTGTAAGATCTTTGCTCATTATTGTCTAATACCGATGACATTAATTATTATTAATTAAGTCCGCCAATATACTTAATAACAAGTTCATCTGCAGGTTACACTGACCAACATGTGTGTCTGTTAAAAATATAGCGCAATGATCTTAAAAAAAAACAACGTGAATATCATTATTATTTTGAAATGATATATTTATTGCATCATATATTCGTGTGGATTGTATTATGGTTGATGCTAAAAACACAATTTATCGTGAAATATAATCTACTGTGAGCCGCGTCATGCAAAAATGGGTATTATGCCATGTGTGAATAGAATCCGGGTAGTGTGGTCAGGAGCTACCATGTCCGTTTGTGAGACCAAGAACGCTTGCGTGACTTTTCCGCGGACTGGATAGCTACTTGTAAGACACGGTATATACGCATATTGCATAAGACCCATTTTCGCATGTCGCGACTCGTAGTTGCATGGCTTTAGCCTTAACACGAGTAAACCGAAACGATGTTTTCGGCAAGATGGTCTGCCTATTGGTGAAATATTTCGCTTGTTTTGATTGTAATCAATATATTTTAGTAAATATGCAAACTCGTCCGCTATGTTCTAACCTAAGTGACATCATTTACGTGTTTCTTTCGCTGACAAAAGCATACAGCGGTAATTAACTGAATTGACCAGTCGCCAAATTATCGATCGCTCCGCCCACATAGTCACGTGGTCTAGTGATTAGAAAACTCCGACAAACAGATTGCAATTATAGCGGATTACGTGAGGGAAATTCTATACTTGTAATGATGTATTATGCCCTTTTCTATAATATAAATTATTAAAGCCGCACACTAAACTAAACTGCTTTGTAAAACGTTTATACAATCATAAATACTTTTGAGAGAAATGACATAATCAAAATAAATGAGTTAACGGCAGACTGACTATCAGAAACGTTTCTTATATTATATAGGGAGTTGATGAAAAATCCGTTGTAAAAATGAGCATTTATTTCATATTGAATTTGAACTTGTATTCAACCGTCTGACAGTGAACCCGGTGGCTATTCATATATAATTTTGAAAATATTTTTATTAAATGCAAATGACATATCCATATCATGATGGGTTTTTTGTTTATTAAAAATGTTTAGATCTTTGTTTTATTGTGTTATTTTTAAAAAGACACCGATTTTTTTTATTTAGATATAAATTAAATTTTTATTGTAACCATAATTTAATACAGGCCTAATTTCGTGGTTTCATTAACAGATAGTCTAATATGAATTTTATTTCATTTATGTTTAATGCGAACCTGTTACATTTTACAATCAAAAAATGAAATGTTGGTATTACGGTGCTATTCACGAACATTCGAATTGAAAACATTTAGCATATTATGCATTTGCTTATTTATAACAAGATGGCCCTTATATGTTAATTGCAATTTTCACATTTCTCCCCGTATCAATATATGTTGTATTAGAAATGTTGTTGTTGTATTATAAGCCGTACATTTTACACTTGAAGTCGCTCTAAGCTGGCTAAGCCGCGTTGAAATCACCTTTTTTCGTTTTTACTTTAGTTAAAACAATATTTAAGTTAACAATTTATAATGATTTCTCTTGTTTATGATCCACAGAAAATAAATATATAATTGGAAATCATTTAAGTAATTAAATAGTTGTCTTTTCTTGTGTACAGTACCTAACAATGCCTTAATGTTCCTTCATTCTGAGATCCACGCAACATACTGTTATTTATTTATCATCGACAATTACGCTGAGATTAATAAGCACGTGTGGCAATTATTATGTTGCCCAAACTGCTTAATAATATTGTGCATCAAACGGTATAACACGTTTTATAGAACACACACCTGGTGTGGTTAAACTATTTATTGTGTTTGTTTTCTCATTACTCGTTCATATGTTCAAAAAATAAAGATAAAATAATAACCTTTTATAAAGTATGTATAGCACCTACAATTTTGAATAATGATCGAACAGTAATGATCATGCATTTGATATAAAATCTGTGTAAACTCTTAAAAATTACGTCCATTCTATATGTACAACACGCTTTGTTTGTCGGACAAAATGGCGGCCAGATAAGCGTTGCTGAGGGGTGTGTGAAAAATCGATATCTGATTGGCTGATCGACAAAATGTGGGCGGAGTTGGCGACTGGTCAATTATCAAGATATGATACAATGGTACCTGTATGTGTATTTATCTATTTAAGCTTTTGCTATTTTTGCCAATAAATGAAACGTTATATGTAGATGGTAACGAATACGCTGTTTAAGACTAATAAAATAAGTGATAATTGCATTAAAATGATCATATGTCAAGATGTTTATGAGTCACTATTCTCAAGATTTTTCATTTAAGATTAACATGTATGATTTATAAGTCATCCATTTAAATTAATTTTTCAGTGATCTTTTCTTTACATACAACCGATTAAGGATTGATATACATTTCTCCAAAAATGTCTGTATTTGTCAAAACTGTTTAAAACAAATAATAAGTTTTAGAAAGTTATAATTCAATTCATGACTTTGTTTTATAGTTATAATTCACCATTTTTCGGAACCGTATAAAATAAAATGTACATTCAAATGTTGAACCAAAGAAGTGTGTTCAAGTCTACATCGATATTTTTACAGTGTCATAAAAAAAATTACCATAATGGCAAACGATGTCCACTGTTTCAATATTGTACGCAGATAAATCATGGATAGTATAAATGTGGCTTTTCATAGTTAATGGAAGAAAAAAATCACTTCTTACAGAGCCATATTAAATTAATCTATAAGAGTGTCCACTGCAGGCCCAGTTAAAACGGTATCATTTGTTTATTTATTTTATCTTTATACTATCCTACTTGATGGAAGAAATTAAATCATATAAAGGACAACGTTTATCAAAAACAAAAGATGACCACTAAAAAAATCGCCAAAACCTATTTAAAAAATATTAAACGATAACATGAACTCAAATACATATTTGTGAAATCTTAACCCTTTCAGTGCGGGAACCGGATTTTGAAGGCCTTTGCAAACAGTTTGGATCCAGATGAGACGCCACAGAACGTGGCGTCTCATCAGGATCCAAACTGTTTGCTATTCTGATAGTGTTCTTTGAAAAAAATCGAAGAAAATGCTAATTTTAGAAGTTCAGCAGAAGACATTTTAGCAGACGACAAATTTCCCAGCATGCAAAGGGTTAAAAAATAAAAAGCACACAGTACTATGCAATCTTTTGGAGGCAATACATACACAATCCGAATTAACAACGCGATTTAAGAACAATGTCAAGCCAATACCTCTTGATTAGAGACCATTTTTGAGA
Organism: Dreissena polymorpha; assembly: GCF_020536995.1. NCBI lineage: Eukaryota > Metazoa > Mollusca > Bivalvia > Myida > Dreissenidae > Dreissena > Dreissena polymorpha. The sequence continues at coordinate 172,887,804 of NC_068355.1, forward strand.
ACATGTAAAACAATATTCCCCTGATTATCCGTTTATTTAATACAGGGTAAAACATCCATGAAATTGTTAAAAAAACAATTGAAGATAAGTCGAAAGTTTCTCGCATAAGAAACGGGTCATAATCACTCCTAATTCATTTGAATTATGTTAGTGATGTTTTCAAATGGATAATATTCGGATATTTCGAAACTACTTCTGGTCGCCATCTTTACACGGGCCTTTTCGTATGTTGTATATTTACTGCACAAAATCGTTATATCTTTAACTGCAGAAAGCAAACACGTGTACGGTCCTTAAAAGACTTGAGTACAAAGTCCCATTAATAAATGAAATTACCACATTAATTGTAAAACGGTGTTTGCTGTACAAAAATAGAGTTTTTAAAAGATAAATAACCGTGATGAACAATGAACAATTGCTAAATATAAAACCCCATGGATCTCATATATTCTTCTGTTATGGTAACATTGTCACACGCCTGACATAAAGGCGAAATTTAATAACCAAATGTAAATTATGTAGACGTAATATGAGCAGGTAAATGTCTTGTGTTTGCGACTGTAAGGCACTTGTTGAATAACAAAACATGTTTACATTTTAAACAGGTTCATTTCAAATGAGACGCGTTCTGAGATAACTGGACACAATGCATGTGCGTAAAGTGTCGTCCCAGATTAGCCTTTGCAGTCCGCACAGGCTAATCAGGGACGACACTTTCCGCTTTTATGGTATTTTTTGTTTAAAGGAAGTCTCTTCTACACGAAAATTCACTTAAGGCGGAAAGTATCGTCCCTGATTAGCCTGTGCGGACTGCACAGGCTAATCTGGGACGACACTTTACGCACAGGAATTAAACCCAGTTTTCTCAGAACGCGACTCAAATAATAGTCATATCCTTTTGGAAATTTCTCGGCATGGTTTAAAACATTAGTATTAAAAAGTGAAACTCCAGTTGGACCAACAATAGAGAAAGTTTATCACTTAATTAAACAGATTATATATTTTGTTTAGATGTGTCCAACGGTAACGTTGGTATTTTCTTTCGTTCATTTAGGAATCTAATATATTGGTCCATATGCTTCAAATATTAAAATAAAATCAATAGTAAATAAAAGTTTTCCAAAATTAATATTTGAATTCACGTATGCAAACCAAACACATTTATTTGCAGTTGGATTCATAAAATGGTAGAATACAGTTCTGAAATCTGATTGGTTGAGTTAATGTTAGAACATATCATGAAATACGTGCGGTTTTCAATACGTTAAAGCTAGTTCATAGTTAAAATATCCGTAAACAATTCCCAATACTGTAATCCTATATAAAAACTTCAAACAACAAAAAGCGTCATACGAAGAATATTGACAATAGAAAGACCCTAAAACAAGTAACATTGGTGTTAAAACGTTAAAATACAAACAGTTTTCCACTATTATTAAAGCATCTTAAAATTGTTTCACGATGTCCTTTTGTTGGTTTTATGGATTATCTCGAGACAGGATTGGATTCATTTGGTTTGCGTTAATGAGCATAATTTATCCAAAAGCTTTTCAGTAAACAGCAGCTGCCGTCATCAAATTCCGAAATTCAAATGTGTTTTCAAAACGCTTGTGGACCGAATGTCTTTGTAATTTTTAGTAAGTGCTTCCGATGCTGCCCGAAGCCAATCTCGCGTTCGCTCGTAAATGTTCGAATATTGTCGCGGGAAATTCAAATGTATTGTCTCACAAAAAAATAAAAAGGAACATTTTGTATCACGTTAAATCACTGTTACCAAGCCAAATTAGCATTAAAATTTGGCTATTAATACATGGAACACTGATTTGTTTATGAGGTAACTTTATTTTTCGAAATATATGTTGATGTTGAGCCTTTACGGGTCTTAAATACATTAAATGAAAAACACTGATATTGCACCAACGCACTATATACATATAGTTTAAAGCTGTTACAACCACGCTATATTGTGATAATTTAAAACATATTCTACGTGTTGCATTTTTAATTGTGCGTGCTCATCATAAGCTGTATGATTTATTTCAAATTTTAATTAAGTTGCATTCTATTCACATACTGTTAAAATGTCCTTATTGTATAAATAAACAAAAGGAAATAAAACATTATATATCATGTGAACAGGTGTTTTTTAAACAGACCAGCGTTATTTAAAACTCGATTTTGCTGTAAAAAAGTAAACAATATCAACTTCAAGAATAAAAAAAATACAATAACGTAAACAATTTGCGCCCATCTTTCGTAAGACGTCGCTTGATTGCTATAGTGCTCTAACTACCAGTTTAACCTTTATTTTCTAACTTATTTATGCACGTATGTGGACAAAAATATACCGGAGTGTTTATCAGCAAACGGAGAATATGAATATAATTAAATATTTACTTTATTAAATTATATGTTAATGCTTTGTGCAATTTTATGTATGGAGATAGAGCATTCTGCTAATTTTTTTTAATAAAAATCGTTAATTACTTTGCTCTAAGTCCCGGAGATTGTGCAGTGCAGCATTCACCCGTTTGTAAAAATGTGGGAGATGGAGCAAAATAGAATCGAAAAGCTTCTTATTTATTCTATACAAAATGTGGAAGATAGAGCAAAATGGAATCGAACAACTTCTTCTGTGACGACTGAATCTTGAAATATCGTTCTTACGAACACAGCGATATAAAAAACTCAATTTTGAAAAAATGGAGATAGAGCACTATAGCAATAAAGCGACGACTAAGTGTCTACAGTTATATGTGTACCTTACCCCGTCATTGATACAGGCATTCTTCGTGTTAAGACAAGATTCGGCGAATGCAAAAATTTAATCGCGCGATTTGTTTACCTACCTGCACATTTTCATATACATAGTCATACCAACGTCATTGCTATAGCGCTCTCCATTTGTTTCAAAAATGAGTTTTTTTTTATATCGCTATATTCGTGAGAACGAGATCTTAAATATGACGCAATCGGATTCAAGATTCAGTCGTCACAGAATTAGTTTTTAGATTCCATTTTGCTCTATCTCCCACATTTTTGCAAACGGGTGAATGCTGTACATGCGCTTTTCTCCAAAAAATTAAAATGGTAGTTAAAGCACTAACGCAATCAAGCGATTTTGAAATATTTTAATAATTTGACAATTTTCTTTTCATTTCCCCTTATTATTGCTTTCATTCCGTCCAACTGCTTATCTCGTTATCAAGTATGGCGATATGCACGAGTCCGCATGACGGTTAACCCATTTATGCCTAGTGGACTCTCCCATCCTTCTAAATTTGATCAATTTATTTCCAAAATTAGGGATGTCTAGTATATTTATTTATATATTTAGAATATTACTTACAGAAATTCCTTTAAGCAAACAGCGCAGACCCAGATGAGACGCCGCATTATGCGGCGTCTCATCTGGGTCTACGCTGTTTGCCAAGGCCTTTTTTTCTAGACGCTAGGCATAAATGGGTTAAAAGTAAAAACATAAAAAGTAGGTTGATTTTGCACCTTGCATTGACCATTAATTAGGCTAAACTGTCATGGTCACAGTGAGATAGTGACCTTTCATGCATTTACTTGTGTCCATCCCAACATAATTAAGGACTGAGCCTCGGGGGATATGTGGTACATCTGTCTATATACAAAACAGTGACCGTGTTCATCAAAATCGGCATTAACTCAAGCGACAACAAAAAGGTGTGTTGCTTGAGTTGTTAAACTGTCAAAATTACTATCTGCAGAACATGAACATGAATGGCGCGTAAAAGCGTAGTATTAACCTGGCATGGATAAGGGCATGCTCCAAACATACTATAAAGTATATAAAGGAATGTCAACTGTCCATATTGTGTTTACTGAACGTGCAACTGCACATCTATTCTGAAGCGATATCAGACGGATGGAATTTACAATTATACAAGCCCATGCTTCAAGATATTTAACATTATAAAGTGTACCTACAATTTAAATGCGGTGTAATACTTCGGGCCATGTTTTCTCTGTACAGAATATCACAACTATGAGCTTTGTCAAGCTGCTTCATGCATCGTCGACATATTTCAAACAGAATGAAATATAATGCAGACATTTATATTTATACATAAGTTGGTTATTAATCTATCATCAAGTTATCATTCTTTTCATGTATTTAACCCATTTATGCCTAGCGTCTAGAAAAAGGCCTTGGCAAACAGCGTAGACCCAGATAAGGCGTCTCATCAAGGTCTGCGCTGTTTGCTTAAAGGAATGTCTGTAAGAAATACTTTTAATAAAGAAATAGGTATACTAGACATCCCTAATTTTGGAAATAAATTGATCCAATTTAGAAGGTTGGGAGAGTCTACTGGGCATAAATGGGTCAATGTGTGTGTATTAGAGTAAAAATGTGTATTGCCCTGAACAAGAAACAGTTGCAACTGTTATCAGTATCACTCTATTTAAACACCACGAAAGTATCGTTGACCTGATGACTTCATGGACTTAACCCATTTATGCCTAGTGGACTCTCCCATCCTTCTAAATTGGATCAATTTATTTCCAAAATTAAGGATGTCTAGTATATTTATTTCTATATATAGAATATTTCTACAGAAATTCCTTTAAGCAAACAGCGCAGACCCTGATGAGACGCGGAATCATGCGGCGTCTCATCTGGGTCTACGCTGTTTGCCAATGCCTTTTTTCTAGTCGCTAGGCATAAATTGGTCAATCAGTCGCACAACTATATGAACTCACAATTAACAAACTGCTAAACAAATATGTATTGAGTCGATCAGATACCCTACGATGTTCTGAAATTCCCTGAAATTATTGTTGTTCTACAGCAACTCTTCTAATTAATCATGGATACCAGCATTATACCTACTGTGTGGCGGAAATCTATTATATGTCCAATCTTAAAAGACTCGACAACTGATGCTCGTCTACCAGTGAACTATAGAGGCGTAAGCTTATTGTCCTGTGTCAGTAAACTATACAGTTCACTTATTAATAAGAGGCTCACACATTATCTAGACGATAACAATATTCTTGCCGAAGAGCAAAACGGATTCAGAAGCGGCCGCTCATGCGAGGATCACGTGTTCACATAAGACAGTATTGTAAAGGACAACAACTCTGTATTCGCTGCATTTATAGACCTGCGCAAATGTTTTGATTTTATCGACCGAGAAATGCTTTTTCTTATGTATAATGTATAAACTTTTGCTAAACGGATTTGACGGAAAACTTTATAACTCTATAAAAAGTATATATAGTCAAACTGTATCGTGCGTGCGAGTTAATGGTCGTTTAACAGAGTGGTTCCAGTGTGACAAGGGCGTGAAACAGGGAGACAACTTATTGCCGACGCTATTCTCTGTCTTCGTCAATGACCTAGTAGCGGAAATCAACAACCTTGACCTCGGGGTCATGATCAATGAAACTTCAGTATCCATGTTACTATACGCCGATGATATAGTCCTTATCGCCAACTCGGAGGCCGATCTTCAGATTATGCTTAACCAAATGCATGACTGGTGTAAACGATGGAGGGTACTCATTAATACAGAAAAATCTAAAGGCGTGCATTTTAGAAAGGGGCGCACACAACGAACAGATACCGAATTTAAAATTGGATTAAATGTGCTTGAAATTGTAGACAAATATAAGTATCTGGGCATAGTAATGCACGTAAAGCGTGATTATAGTTTTCATTGTGAAATGCTTGCAAAAAGTCTCGAGAGAGCTCTCGGGTCTATTATAAATAAAATTCATAATATGAAGCAAGCTGGATTTAAAACCTGTGAAAAGCTATACAATTCTTGTGTGATACCTATATCGGATTACTGTGCATCCATTTAGGGATTTTAACACTTTCAATCAGCAGAAAATGTTCACCACCGGGCAATACGGTACTTTTTAGGTGTACATAGATTTACGCCTATATTAGCGCTACTGGGTGAAATTGGATGGTTACCGAGCACTTACCGTAGATGGCTTGCAATGATCAGGTTTTGGAACAGACTTGTAAAACTTGACGAAAATAGATTAACCAAACGAGCATTGGATAGGGACTACAGTTTATCAAATAACAATAACTGGTGCAGTGATTTTAAAACGGTAGTGGCTAGCCTTAACCTTACGGATTATTATAACCGTAACCGTCCCATTCCAATGGATCTAGCTAAAGAAAACATGACTCAGTTTTACTCAATAATTTGGTCTAGAGACTATGAACATGTTTCAAAGTTAAGAACATATAGAACCTTCAAAACTGAATTTGTTTGTGAAGAATACTTTACACTGAACTTAAAAAGAAATGAACGCGCTTTATTTGCACAATTCAGAACCGGAATTCTGCCACTTAGGGTCGAGACGGGAAGGTATGTGGGCGAAGCCCCCGAGCAAAGACGGTGTAGGTTGTGTCATAGTGGACTGGTCGAAGATGAAACTCATTTTCTTGTTGAATGTGATCTTTGAAAACACAAGATCAGTTATATTTGGGAATATTTTGATCTCTGAATATACTACATGTCAATCAAATAAAGATAAATTAATTGTGTTGGTTAAGCGTCATCCTAGAAAGTGTGCGAAATTTGTTGTTAATGCGTTTTATATCAGAAGCAGTATGTTATATTTGTAAAAATATCTGTTGTATGCAGTTGTGTCATTTTAAACTTTAAAATAATATAATATTGTAAATGAACTTTTAAGTACCATCTACGTATTACATATTTTTCAGAAATAGGCCTTCTTAATTGGATAATTTTAGTACTATTGAAATTGTTCTTATATTGATCTAACTTGGAAAAAACCTGAATTTATTATTTCTAATTTATTCATTGAACTCAGCATGTTGCTCAAATATTTTATTGTCCATTTGTATAATAATGATCACGTTATATGTTACACTGCCGTTAAGGTGACTAATAGGCCTATAAGCCGGGTGTTCTTTTATGCATTGTATATATGTCTGTCAACACCTTGTACGTAAACACATGTCACTATAATAAAAGATTATCTTATCTTATACTAGCAAAAATGTGTTACACAAGGATATGGACTGGTGTTTTTACTTGCTCCCTAAAACACAGATAAATGATAAACAAAACCTCTTCTCTACCCTACAAAAACGTAATCAATGTTTATTCTCCTAAAGCGATTAGAAGCAAAATTCATATCTTTGCTCATAAAAATATGATTTCAAATGCAACCATTGGCATGCATGTGAACACGTGGCAATGTCCATTAAGAACTGAACGATGCAGAAAAACAACAGTTATAAACCCAAACTCATCCGCGATAAGGGTCTCGAAAACAAAGGCAAACAAATCCTATGTGCTGAAAGACATTTCGATGTTACGATATCTATTTATTTTAAATCGCTATTTTCACATCGTTATTATTGGCCTGTTTTAATTGTTTGTGCGCATTCCGTTTTATCCCGATGCAAGTACTTAAATCTTTTGCATAGCGCGTCTTGTTTCCAGCTTATAGAATAGACCCGATGGTGAAATTAATGCAAACATGAAATCCTTACATTACTACAAAACGATCTTCAAATTTTGGCCCTTTTTATACTTTTTAATTCCTTTAATTATACACTTCCTTTATGAATATACAAACGATGTTGTTTATGAATCGTTATTAAGTATATGTCTTGATATCATATTGAGAATACCAGTTGAGACATTAAAACAGCTTCAAATACCTTCTGGCTGACCATCTTTTCTGGATATGGTGGCGGTACATTTTTGCAAGACGGCTTTATAAGCAGGATAATCAGCAATATAATCCTTTGGAATTTCCATATTCACAAACACATATTGTTTCACAACACATTGATCAGTATTATCCCCCAAATGACAGTCGCGATGTAACAGGTAAGCCAACTGTATCCCATAACACAACAAATACTTACTTTAGTATTTAATATATGACAAACCATTATCTTTTGTATATCCTACATTATAAAAAGGACATGTAGTCGGACGTTATCACTCATACATCCATTTATATACCCATCGGCTTGGGGTTTAATAATTTAAACGGTCAGTCAGTTGCACTAATTGGTATCTCACGTCGAGAGGATATTAGGGCATAACCCTGATAAATATTGCAGTACGCGTTTATTGTCCCATTAAGTTGATAGCAATTTAGTTGTTCAACGTATTTACTGTCGATTGTTTATGCATAATTGTCGAGGTTTTATTACACTATCCGCTCGACGTATAACAATATAAAAAAAAAAAACAAATTGTGCGTTTTAAGAGCAGTAGGAAGTCAATTGATTTGTTAATGATACGGACTCACCTGGAGGTTCGCCCGTATCATAGTCTACCGTGTAAAATGTATTTTTAAAAGCAACTTAATCATAATAGTCATTAACCTGAAGCGAATAAAACTCAAATCGAAACCTTGCTACGATCTAAAGACAACATTCACAATCAAACAGCCTTGCGAAAAATAACAGCTCCGTCGTTATGCGTCCAATTAACCCATGTATGCCTAGCGTCTAGAAAAAAGGCCTTGGCGAACAGCGTAGACCAAGATGAGACGCCGCATGATGACACTTTCCGCCTAAATTGGATTAATGCAAAGAAGAGAATTTCTGTAAACGAAAAATATCATAGGAGCGGAAAGTGTCATCCCAGATTAGCCTGTGCTGACTGCACAGGCTAATCTGGGACGACACTGCACGCACATGCATTATGCCAAGTTTTCTTAGAACGCAACATAAAATATTATGTTAAACAATGAGGCGCGATCTGGGAAAACGGAGCTTAATGCATGTTCAGGAAGTGACGCCGCAATTTGCCAGTAAAGTCCACACAGGTAATCAAGAATTACATTTTCCGCTTTAATGTAATTTGTTTCGTGTATATTACGTCTCTTCTAAACGAAATCCGGTGTAAGTTCTAACTCTTATTAGTCTGTGCGGACTGAACGTGCGTTAAACCTTGTTTTCCAATAGGCTTTGTATCCGACTATGGATATAACCAACTCAAATCTCAACAGGCAAATAGGTGTACAATCTAGACTGTCATATGTGGTTACAATACAGACAGTCACATTTGCTAAGAATATAGACAGCCACATATGTTTACTACAATCTAGACAGACACTTGTGTTTTCTCAAATCTAGACAGTCAATTGTGTTTACATTCTAGGCCATCACATGTATTAACTGTGTTTACAGTCAAGATGGTCATTTGTGTTTACAATCTTTTTGTAACCGCATTTGTTAACATTATTTCGAAACGCCAACCCTTTCTTCTAGACAGTAAAACGAAAACTTATGGCATATATTAGAAAATGTAAATGTACTTATTTCTTGAAATAAACGGTAGCATTAATTTCAGGAAAAAAGAATCTTTCCTTTTCGGGCAGAAGAAAAACTTTTTTAAGAAGATCCACTGATTAATATCTAGCATACATATTTTTGTTCAATTAAATCTTTTAACAATTTAAAAATATACTAAATTATGATTTAAGTGCAAGTATCTCACATAGAGTGATTGTGAAATTTAATTAAAAAAAATGTAAACATCCTTGATGCCAGTCAGCCAATTTGAAATTTTCTATATTTTTGTGCTTTCTTGAACAACTCATATAACAAAGTGTCAGCGACATATTATATTGAGCGATATAATATTTGCCAATTCGAAATTTGTTTTGCATTACTATTGGGTCAACGGCTGTATATATTTCCTTTTTCTGCGTTTTGATATTGTTAAAGTGTATTACATAATTGAATACAATGTTAAATGTATTGTTAAATGGAATACTCTGATCCCCTATGCCTGTGCACATGGTGCTTTAAACGTACATTACTTGCTCAATGTTTTATATTTGTGCATTGTCGAATGATCTATTTTGTTGGACTAATACGCTGATCCCGTATGCATCTGCACATGGTGCTATAAACGTACTTGCTCAGTGTTTTCTATTTGTCAATTGTCGTATGATCTATTTTGTTGGACAAAAAAAGTGGTCATCTTTTACAATTCATCTAAAACCTTAATTGATTGTGTTCCGTTCTTAGTGGCACGTATTGATCCTAGTGAAGATAAATTACGGGGAACGAGTCCAATAGATTGTTTTCTTTGTATTTATGCAATGCATGGCTTTGATAACTATAGGCTGACGAATGATAAAACTAGATATATCAGTGAATCGCACACAAATATTCGTAAATATAAGATTTCCAAGCTAATGCAAAATGTTGTACAACATATTGCATACCATATGTCTGGGATTCGTCGACGTATTGTACTGTGTTGTTATTGATCTGTTGTATTCATATAGTCTGATTATTTATTTGACATATCAAAAGCCCGCGAGTAAAAGCTTGTGTAAAAGTTACAAATTACGTTAAAAATATTTGACTCTAGCTGTTAAATAAAACATTTCGAGCAAAATACCTTTAACTCTTAACCCCATATAACTATGTATTTTCATGCGCTTAGTCGGTTCGTTAATTAACATACATTAATTATCACGCACAGCGGGCACAAACATATTGCAGAAAAACTTTATCAGCCGCGTGCAAAAGGGGTTTAATGCATGTGCGCAGTCCGCACAGGCTAATCAGGTACGACGCTTTCCGATTGTATGATTTTTTTTCGTTAAAAGAAAGTCTCTTCTTAGCAATTATCTAGTTAAGACGTAAAGTGTCGTCCCTGATTAGTCTGTGCAGACTGCACCGGCTAATATGGGACGACACTTTATACACATGCATTAAACCCCCATTTTACAGAGCTCGGCCCTTATGTGTGTGATTGTAAGTAAACGAGATTGTTATGGCAGTTCTTGCTTCTGCTAGATGCTGCTTAAGTTACATTTGTGTTTGTTACATTGATTTGACCTCGACTAGTCCGATGTGCTTCCGCTCAAGCTTCAGCTCATGTATTTCGCGATACGCATGGAGTGTTCTTACGTTCCATGTTCCTGTCGTTATTCTATTTGTTGACAACTTGATCGATGTCTTATTTCAGTAGATAACGTGTTGAAACCACCCAGACTGGCGGTAGAATGCCAGGTCGTTGTTGTTCCGGGCCCTGACCGATCCGGCTTGGTATTCTGTTGTCTTGTCCTCTTAATTTCCTTTCAGTGAGCCTGGGTCAATCTCGGCGGCGCTCGTATCATCTCCAATACCTTGCAGCTGGTCGTACGAAACGTACCAGCCCCCTCACTTTCATTCGCCCGCCGCCGGAAGCAGTAACTAGTGTGTGCTTTGGTGAAGGTCCAAGATGAGAACAAGTTGTGTCTGGCTTATTACCGAGAGAGCTACTGCAAATCGACAAAGTACAATCTCTACACTGTATACCCCATACAAGCTGGACTTCACAGCCTCATCTGGAAGGACACTTTACGGTGATGCATTAAGCTCTGTTCCCACAGAGCCCGATATATTTATTATAAATATTTGAGGACATGGGTCATGGGGCTACAATTGTTTTAAAATGTGTACCGATCGTAAAGTATGACAAAATTGTCATTTTATCTTTGGTTCTATGCATTCATTATTTTGCATTTCAAATGCCAAACACTACGCGTCACATATTGCATAAACTAGGGGGTTTACGATCTGACACTGCAGTAATTGAATACTTCAAAACATTTAACCCATTTATGCCTAGCGTCTAGAAAAAAGGCCTTGGCAAACAGCGTAGACCCAGATGAGAAGCCGCATGGGTCTGCGCTGTTTGCTTAAAGGAATTTCTGTAAGAAATATTCTAAATATAGAAATAAATATACTAGACATCCCTAATTTTGGAAATAAATTGATCCAATTAAGAAGGGTGGAAGAGTCTACTAGGCATAAATGGGTTAAATATCTTTTCAGTGTTGTTCAAGGCAAATTATAGCTCCACTATTTTAGTGTATATGTACATTATTATACGCGTGCGACTTGCAGTGTTATTTAAACACCATTTGAAAATGTAATGTGTATGTTATTCGTTTCTTGTCGAGATATAGACGAACAGGACGATACAGAACACGGGTTGATTTATTATGATGTTCTCAATTTATTAATATGATATACCACTTTAATATTAGAAAACTATATTATAAAAATTAACTGTGATGGTGTGCCTGATACGATTTCAGTTTTGATGTTGTAAAATCTATCAATTGAATCACATCACAATACTCTTTGAACACGAGAGAAGCCCAATGCTGTTACATGGACATCGTTCTCTATCTTTTGACGAGATAACGAAATGGGCAAATTGCTGATATCATCATTTTGTCATTTTGTCAACGACGATCATACATAATAAAGGTAATTGGTTGTTTTTTAATGGTATGAACTGAAGGCAAAGTGATAAAGTAAAGTGAATATATCAATTGTTATCACGTGCATATTATATACATGTATTCCTTTGCACTTACGATCGCGCCAAGCGGGGGTTTATGTTGTGGGGAGCGAACTCAATTACTTTATTTCAACATAAAAACAGTAAATCATAATTACATGTTACAAAAATACTCTGTACTTGTTCAAATTAGTTTTGTTTTTGTTTATAGTGTGCCTTTACCATAATGATGATATTTAAGTTATGACCCAACGCAATGCTTTACAGTCAAAAATAGCATCCGCCACCACGTAGAGCAATTTCCAAGTAAGATCAATTGGCTTTAAATCAGCGACCAAGTAGAAACCAAAACAGAAACCACGTAGAACAATTTTCAAGTAAGAATAATTGGCTTTAAATCAGCGACCACGTACAAACCAAATCAGAAACCACGTAGAACAATTTCCAAGTAGGATTAATTGGCTTTAAATAAGCGACCACGTAGGAACCAAACGTAGAACAATGTTTAAATTTGATTAATTGGCTTTAAATCAGCGACCACGTAGAAAACAAATCAGAAACCACGTAAAACAAATTCAAAATAAGATTAATTCGCTGTAAATCAGCGACCACGTAGAAACCACAACAGAAACCACGTAGAACTATTTTCAAGTAAGATTAATTGGCTTTAAATCAGCGACCAAGTAGAAACCAAATCAGAAACCACGTAGAACATTTCCAAGTAAGATTAATTGGCTTTAAATCAGCGACAACGTAGAAACCAACTCAGAAACCACGTAGAACATTTTCCAAGTAAGATTAATTGGCTTTAAATTAGCGAAATGCTGTAACATTTTGTTGGATAGTGCGCGTACTACACCGCATAGAGGATTGATTATGCATCCATTTTAACCCATTTATGCCTAGTAGACTCTCCCATCCTTGTAAATTAGATCAATTTATTTCCAAAATTAGGGATGTCTAGTATATTTATTTCTATATTTAGAATATTTCTTACAGAAAGTCCTTTAAGTTAACCGGGTAGACCCAGATGAGACGCCGCTGATGCGGCGTCTCATCTGGGTCTACGCTGTTTGCCAAGGCCTTTTTTTCTAGACACTAGGCATAAATGGGTTAAGGTATAAAAGTAACCGATCAAGGATTGCTACAGGTTGTTTTTTTTCAAAAACGCAAACTGTTTAAAACTTTAAATATTTTTTGAAAGTAATAACGTAATGCACGAATTTCTTTAGAGTCATATACTCCCAATATTTCTAAACCATACACAACAATAATAAAATAACAAAATAGTACGTTCAATTATAGTATCAAAGAAGTGTGTTAAAGTTTTAAGTATATAAGGATATTACTGCTAAATCACTGAAAGTTGTGATATGCTTTAAGAGCTTTATCAGACAAAGCTTTCACGGCATATAACATTGGCAATATTAAATAGTTTCAATGTGATAAAACTTACTTGGACAGCGAAAGTTGTTAAACATTTCAATTTATGTCCGATTTCACAAGTTGTATGCGGAAAATGATTTAAAGTAAAGAAGATATTTTCATATATGATAAAAGCAAAAATTAACTAACTATAGACAAATGCTCAGTTTAATATCCAGTAGGGATAAGGATATACATTTTCATGGTCAAAACACTCTTTTATTCTAATTTTTCGCCCAAATGGGCTTTATCAAAGTTTACAAATATGAATTTACAAAAATTTATAAAAAAGAGCCAAAATAAATAACTCTAGAACGACGCGGAAACAGTAAATATAGCTCAAAACAATTTTTTATTTACTAATACAAGAATTGAACGAGACAGTTGCATAAATAATCAAATGTATAAAACAAAAACAAATATTGACTGCTTTCAAAACTTTTTATTAAAAACTATATTGTATTTAAGTATGTTTTATTTTTATATTTTTTTTAATTAAAATTTTGATTGCGCTAAAAATGATACGATCTTACATTTATTAAAACACAAAGATTTCATAAACATATTCTAGAATTTTAGGATACCGACTGCTTATAATTTTGGTAAAAGTATGTTGTTAAAAAAATATATAATAAAAAATATATGTGCGCTGTATTGTTATAAGTGTACACATCTTCTACAGTTGGCTTTGCTTCATTCGTCTGCTTAAAATACGATTTAAGATTTAAATGCAATTGTGATGATGTTGTAGTAGATATTATGGTTGCAATTCGTTCTTTACAACAACCTAGCATTAAGGGATATTGATAAGGAAAACTTGACTTTCGCAACTGGCAGTATCGAACAATACATTAACGTAGAAGATCACAGCTTATCTCTCGTGCGTTCCTACAGAAATCTATTCAATATTCCCCGTCATTGATAAAGGCATGTTTCGTTTAAACAAGAGATACAGCTTGACAGTTGCAAACATTAAATCGCGCGATGTGTTTACCTACTTGCTCAGTTCAATACGCATATTTACAGTCATACCAAAATCATTCGAACCATTTAAAGTATTTTTACAGTTTTATCTTTGCCGAGTTTTAATGTTATTGATTCAAGTCAAATCCTTGTACCATAAACAAAAATGTCCACATACAAGACGGTTTACCCATTTATGCCTTGTGGACTCTGCCATCCTTGTAAATTGGATCAATTTATTTCCAAAATTAGGGATGTCTAGTATATTTATTTCTATATTTAGAATATTTCTTACAGAAATTCCTTTAAGCAAACAGCGTAGACCCAGATAAGACACCGCATCATGCGGCGTCTCATCTGGATCTACGCTGTTTGCCAAGGCATTTTTTCTAGACGTTAGGCATAAATGGGTTAATTGATAAAACTGTGCTTTCAGGGAAAACGGGACTTAATGCATGTCAAATAAGATTAGCCTGTGCACACTGATTAGCCTGTGCAATGCACACAAGCTAATCAAGGACGACATTTCTGATTTTAAAATGTTTTTAGTTAAATGAGAGTTTCTGGTACTGGGATGACAATTAATGCATATGCATTAAGCCCTGTTTTCCCAAAATGAAGCTTAAATTATATTTTTTATTAACGATTAAAAAACACATCTCGACCTGTGCTTAAAGACACACTCTTTATAAATTTGAATAGGTTGTGTTCACTTAAAACTTGAAAAATAAAAAAGCTATAACATAATTTTTAAAACTGAGTTACGTCTAAACTTATACAACAGCGAACACCTACAGTACCTTCAGCGCTTTGATTATTAATGTTAATAGGCATTAAATCCTTTCACACCGCACTATGTGTTGCTGCAGGAATAAATGATCGCGTGAACAAAATGCAGGTCGCTTACTTGTTTAACTTATTAAGAATGTTGTATAAGTAAGGCATGTAAAAATAAGTCATGTATACGGGCATGCTTTAAACATATTATGATGTATATCTAGGAATGCAAACTATTCAAATACGTTTTAATGACACTGTGTGTGCATATCTTATCTGAAAAATAATAGAATGATTTGTATTATCGTTTTCGAATTAATATAAGACCATGCTATTAAATGTGAAACTTGCTCCATTTAACGTCTACATGTTTGCCGCTAATGTGTATTTCAGTTAGGATTTTGATAAGCATTATAAAGTGTATCTACAATCTTGAATTTGTTATACCTATGGGTGATGTTTTCACTCTTACGTCTGTATAAAATGTCATAATTATCAACTCCACCGTTAATATATTTCTCTGTGTTGTTTTATATGTGGTATGATGGGCATAATGCCTTTTTTCTTGAATAAAGCATATCTATGTATGTTTATAAGCTGCTTCATTCAGGTTTCATATTATTACAATTCGAAACGGATATTGTCTTCTTTGCAACAAAAAAAAACGCGCATAATTGTAGCATAAAATATCTTCAAAAAGTAAACAAAAGGCCGAAATCACAGGGAAAATGATTTGTATTCTCCCAATACGTGCTGTAGGCAAAGACATATATCTACTCTCAATAATATGATCCCAAATGCGACCGTTGATATGCAAAAGGAGGATGTTGTAATGTCCCTGAAGAACAGAATGTTGCAGAAAAAAAGTTGTAAACACACTCTCAGTCGCAATAATGGGCTTGCATACAAATTCTTTATGCTAAACGACATTCCAACAACTAGTGTTGGATATCCATTGAAAAGCGCTATTACTTCTCATCGTTTCATTTTTTGCGGATTGTTATCCAGATGTAACTAATTTTACAATTTGCATGTTTTGTTTCGAATACAGCTTAAAGAATAGACCTGGGCCCGTATTCACCAAACAATTCTTAGACTTAAGAATAAAGAATCGACTTAGAACCAAGAAAAATGTGAATATATACAACCTCCACCGGTGATTATGTCATTAACAAAATGTTCTATATGAAGAATAATATAGAAAGAGATGTTTACTGCAGAGTTTGACTCAAAATTAAAGAAATTCTTTATTATTCCAATTTAAAGAATTTTCTTTATTCTAAGACTTAAGTCTAAGAATTGTTTGGTGAATACGGGCCCAGACGGCACTATCTGTGCTTACATGAAATACTAAAATAAGTATAATCAATACAAAACTTAAAGGTTGGAAATGTAAGTACTATTTAATTCCAAACTGTTACACTTCCTTTATTAATATACAACCAATATTTCATATAAAGTGTTATCAAGTATGTACAATGATGCCAAAGTTATAATACGATTGGAGATTTTTTATTAAAAACGCTTTAAATACCTTGTGGCTGAGTATCCGTTCTGGATATGGTGGCGTTACATTTTGTCAAGACTGCTTTATAAGCAGAATAATCAGCAATATACTCCTTTGGAATTTCCATATTTACAAAAACACAACGTTTCACAAAACATTCATAAGAATTATCCACTTGATGATAGTCGGGATGTAACGGGTACGCAAATGGTAGCGCACAACACACTACATACCCCTTTGGCCAATACTTATTTATATCGATCAGTCCTAATCTTTAAGCGATTAACAGTCAAACTCAAACGTTGTTAGGATATAACGACATCGCACAACAGTTCGCGTTAAAATGACATTATTGCACACGATTTGAACCAGCACTTTGATTTGCTCCGATAATGGACATTTCAAAGTGACTTTTTAATCGCAGTCAACTGAACGGGTGTGTGTGTGATGTAAAAATTTAATATGAAGCATCAGATAGGGCATAATGAGATACTACGTTTTAACCTTACGTTTTACAGGTGGGTGGTGGCGCCCAGCACCAATAAACAAACGACGAACATTATTTACGGAATACAATACAAATTTCATTACAACGCTTTGCATCCGACTTAGGTTCTCACCATCCTCAATCTAGTCTAAGGCTATAACATACGTTTACGTTAGCTAAAACATCTTGGTTAGTAAAAACGAAAACAAGTGGAGTACATGGTGAATTTTTTGGTCTATTGCACCTTTGTTTGGCAAGGGTATGTTTTTTTTTAAATATAAGCAAAATAATTATGTTTAAATTATTTCAGAAGACACAACATTGTAAAACAATGCATGGAACCAAGTGTCTGCGATACCCCATATTGAGCGAGAGAATATTAGTCAATTTAAAACAAATTAAAGATGAATGGGTCAACGCTTGTACTTTATTTTGCTGAGTCGTGATACTGTGAATATGAAAAACAGGTAATAAATATGTTATTGTGTAATCTGCCTAAGTGTTTCCGGCAGCGCGTATTTTGCTGTGAACGTACTTGCTTAATGTTTCCATTTTCTTCTGTTTGAATATCAAATGATTTATTTTTGTGGAAGAAAAGGAGGGCGTCTTTTAAAATTCATCTTAACCCATTTATGCATAGCGTCTAAAAAGGCATTGGCAAACAGCGTAGACCCAGATGAGTCGGCGCATGATGCGGCGTCTCATCAGGGTCTGCGCTGTTCGCTTAAAGGAATTTCTGTAAGAAATATTCTAAATAAAGAAACAATTTTATTAGACATCCGTAATTTTTGAAATAAATTGATTCAATTTAGAAGGATGGGAGAGTCCACCAGGCATAAATGGGTTCAACTTTAATCGATTTTGTTCCGTTCTAAGGTGCACGTATGGACTCAATTGTTGATAAATTACGCAAACGATATCAATAAATTGTTATTTGTTTTTATGCAATACATTTCTTTTATTTTTGTATGACAGTAGTTGCTTTTAGGTTGACCAATAATCTAATCATACACATCAGCGAATTGACGACCAATCATCGTAACCATAATATTTCCAAGATTATGCAAAAATGTTGAAGAACATATTGCATACCACATTTCTGATATTTGTTGCGGGTTTTAATTGTTTATCGTGATGTTTACCATCTGGATTTGCTGCATTAATTGTGTCCGATGTTATATGTGGACGAGGAAAAGCATTGCGAGTAAATAATGTGTGTAAAATAGCAATTAACGTTTAAGTTAGTGTACGATATCTGTTAATTGGAACATTTCGAGCAGAAGACCTTAAACTCTTGACCCTAATGGCCGGACTGCGGGCTGCACTTGCTTATCTGGGACAACAATTTACGCCCATGGATTATGCCCCGTTGCCCCAAAGCGCTGCTTATTTGTAATTATTCGGATATACAACTTTGACATGTTTTTCTAATGTTAACCATTCGCGCTAATAGACCAGATTTAATTTTATATTTCGTTCACTGAATTAACTAGTCTGATTATCGAATTCCATATACTGTACGCTACAAATTGCATTTTAGATTAAATTAAGGACTTAATGTTTTAGTTTTTTGGCCTATTTATTTTAGCTCGATTTCATCGAAAGCCTAAGGCTTATATACTAGTAAACGCTATCGAGTCCGTTTCCTGGGCCTAGAACCAGTACTTGGTGTCTTTGAGGGAGATCTAAAAACGCTCTCACGGTGGGGATCGAACCCGTTTCCTCCCGGTCGCTTGGCGGACACCATCGGTGGGGATCGAATCCGTGACTTTATGATTTGACACGGCAATTATTAAATACTTCAAATCCTTGAAATATCTCGTCAATTTTGCAAAAGACTCAAAATCACTCTGTATACGTATCCGTACCGTTACGATTATAATACCATATTTCAGTAAACATGAATACACGTGTGCCATTAGCAGTGTCATTTACATATTATTTCAAAATGTAAGTTTTGTGGAGCCAACTTCTCGTCGAGCTAAAAAAGGATACGACGTTACTGCACACATGTTGGTTGATTTTCTCAATTCATTTATATGATTTATCTTTTAAACATAATAAAGGACATTAACATTTAGCATAATTTTTCTTAATTTTTTAACTTTGACGCGACAACTGTCATTAATAAATGTGCCTATACCGTTTTTCAGCGGTGTAACCTGGATGCAAAGTACTTTAGTAATGTAACTATTACGATCGTCAACACTTTCATACCATAAACTAAATAATATAGCGTCTCCCAGCTCAAACATTTTGCACTACGGATCACGCCTAATTGGAATTGTGGTTATGTGGAGCGAATTGTTGATTTTGCAATCAAGAGGGCATGCAATAATTACATTTAACAAAATTCCTTATTTTTTTTTAAATAATCTATTATTATGTATGTACCATTGAGTCGTTACCATAATATTTATATAAAATCTGCATTGCCCAAGGTAAACATGAAGTGTTGTTTTGAAGAGGACTTAACTTGTCACGAATACTTCGTTTAAGGATTGCTAAATATTTGCATTATAACTATGACATGTCAGCCTTGTCATAAGTCACTATGTCGAAGAAGTTTAAGTAAGATTTAAGTGCTTTAAACCATCGCAATGTTATAAATTTATCGATGGTTTGTAAGCGCGCTGTACCTTATTCCAAGTGCTCTATACTTTTTAATGACCTTTCCTTACGTAAAACCGTAAAGATTCAGCTGCCAGTTTCACCCAAACATGCTATGTTTGGGGTTATCTGGCTAACGCCAAGAATATACTTTAATGAAAGTTATTATGTACTAATGACTTTCTTTAAAGTATTGATCACAGAAGTTTGATTAGTCATGATAATATATTTTGACATTATACAACTATACAAATGTCAGCCACCTGCCAATTTTAAAGGCACCATTAGAAAAATGAATTTAATAATACAAAAATTGAAGGAGGCAATTAACATTTATCGAAAACAAATGATGACCTATTCTGAAAGTGTTCATCACAACATGCAGCTTACTGGCAATTTATAACTCGTGATGGCTGCTTGTTTAAACGATAAAAAAGAAAACATGTACTCTTAAAGATATCTATGTATTTTTTGGAATCTTTGGAAAAAAGCAAGCTTTTGGAAACAACAAATACATATATTGCAAACAAAGAACTCAGTTAAAGACTAATTCTCAAGTACATATAAGTGTTTAAGGACCAATTAAGAAAACGCAGTCAGCACAGGCTAATCCGGGACGACACTTTCAGCCTAAACTTGATTTTTGCGAAGAAAAGACTTTCTTTAACGAAAAATATAAAAGCGGAAAGTGTCGTCCCTGATTAGCCTGTGCGGACTATACAGGCTAATCTGGGACGGCGCTTTACGCACATGCATTAAACCCCTTTTTCACAGAGCACGACCCAAATGTTAGTGAATTATGTTATGTTGAAGTTAAACTTAGACTAATCCTTCTGAAAATCTACCGGTCACACGGGCCTTTAAGACTGAGGTATATTTAATATATCTGAATCTTAAGTTAGCCTTCTCGTGCTCGTTACTTAAACGACTTAATTACAAACTCTAATTAAATTAAAGCGCGAAAAGAGAAATGATTTATGCTGTAAAAAGGTATAAGTTTTTAAGATTCATGACTTCACTATGTATAACAATTGTGAAATATACAACTACCAATCTCATTAATCCTGTTGTCATGGTTACACTGTCATACGCTTGACATAACGACGTAATTTTAAAAAAAGATATAAGATTAGTTAAATGTTTACTGTTTACTGTTAGGCACCTGTTTAATATAATAACACATGTGGTAGGCAGGTTACATCTTAGCTGAATTTAAATAATAACCAACTCGGCATGGTCAAAATTTGATTTAGACTTAAAAAATGTTAACATTGAAAAACTTAAGTTGCACAAGTAGAAAAGAAGTTTAAGCAACAGGAAAGAAGTGTTAGCGTTACGTTAAACAGACAATGAACGATGTTTAAACGTGCCCCACAGTTAAGCCACTATTTCGTCTCATTCATTTAGGAATCAAATACATTAGTCCATATGCTTCATTTTGAAAAGTCACACACATAATTAATGAACGCTTTCCAAAGTTGTTTTTTCAATCCAATGATGGAGATCTTATTAGGAGTCCGTGTTCTATAATGCTAGAATATGGTACTGAAAAATATGATCGTAAGTTAATGTAAGAACTTATAATACGAAGCGCATGCGATCTTTCAATATGATAAAGACATATCATAGTGAACTATGAATACCGTTTGTATTTAAACTATACCCATAGTCGTGTTAATGTTATTGTGTGTTCACATCTAATTCGCAGCGATATTATGTGCACTATCTTATTCACATTGATATAAACTATATTGCTACAAGACCTGAAACTTGAGTATTTGTATACCGCTTTTATATGTTTAATTTAGTTCGATTTTGGTATAAAACATATGTATTGTATCCTAAATGTTAAAGGCGTAGTTTTTGGTACGGACCATGTTTTCGCTGCAAGTTGTTCCATCTGTACAGAACGTGTACAAGCAACTTTATTTATGTTTTATATATTTCGAACACAATGAGTTAAAATGTACAATTACATTTACATTTATTACATAAATATTATGAAGTGATAGTAATTTATCAATTACCAATGTATCCTTATTTTTGCCTCTTTGTATCGGCTATGTATTTGAGTCAAACATTTGTATTGTACTGAAAACGACACGGTTGCAACTTGTATTTGTATCATGATATTTAAACATCACTCAAGCATCCTTGAGCCTATTACTCAAAGGACTTAATCACTCGCACAACTGTATAATCTCACCATATACATACTACTGATCAAACGAAATGTGATAGTGACGATGATAATGTTGCATGTGCGTAAAGTGTCATCCCAGTCCGCACAGGCTAATCAGGGACGACACTTTCCGCTTTTATGGTATTTTTAGTTTCAAGGAAGTCACTCCTTACCGAAAATCAAGTTTAGGCGGAAAGTGTCGTCCCTGATTATCATGTGCAGACTGCACATGCTAATCTGGGATGACACTTTACGCACGTGCATTAAGCCCAGTTTTCTCAGAAAAAGGCTCATGTTTGGTTACAAACGGTTCCAAAATGAGTGTTTCATTTCTCTTAATCAAGTATTTATAGCGGTTGCAAAACAACATCTTCAAAACGCTAAAAAAATTCGACATCACAAAGAAGGACGATTTTCATTCTCCAAATAAATGATGTCGGCTAATACAAATTTCTACTCTAAATAATATTATATAAATTGCACCCTTTGACATGCCTACATGATAACAAGGAAATGCCCCTGAAGAACGAATGCTGCAGAAAAAAAGTTAAAATCCCATTCTCATGCGCAATCAGGGTTATTTTTGTTGTCATCGTTATAGGTGGACGGTTCTGAGTTTTTGCGGAGTGTTATCCTGATTGCACTGATTTAACCCCTGTAAGCCTAGCGTCTAGAAACAAGGCCTTGGCAAACAGCGTAGACCCAGATGAAACGCCGCATGATGCGGCGTCTTATCAGGGTCTGCGCTGTTTGCTTAAAGGAATTTCTGTAAGAAATATTCTAAACATAGAACTATATATAGAGAAATTCCTAATTTTGAAAATAAATTGATCCAATTTAGAAGGATGGGAGAGTCCACTAGGCATAAACGGGAATGTGTATATGTTGTTTCGGTATCAGGCTTATGGAAACGACCAGTCGAACAAAAAAAGCGTGCAATTCTAAATTCCTACAAAACTTTCTTAAAAATTTATATTATTTATTAACTATTTTTCTATATTGTAAAACTTTCTTTAACAATATAATAATAAGGTTGCGTATGAATTGTGAAACAGTAGTTCATTCCTGTGATACTGATGATAAAAAGGAGACATTACAAAAGACGCTTAAAATACCTTCTGGCTTATTATCTGTTCTGGATATGGTCTCGTTACATTCTCGCCAGACTTCTTCATAAGCAGAATAATCAGATACGTACTCCTTCTTTATATACTCCTTTGAAACTGGCATATTCACAAGCGCACAATGTTTATCAACGCATTCAAAATAGTTATCCACTTGAAGACAATCTCGTTATAAATGTTACGCGAAGTGTAGCGCACACCACAATGACTGCTACTTACGTCAGTACGTTAATAAATGTGAAAGACGTTAAAAGGCCATTAATTACGTCAAAATTGTTCGCGAAACGACCGCTTTCCTAACCGGAATACAAAAACAAGATTTATTGCTGCATTGATGACAATAAGTTATTAGAGTGATTGTACTTTAATGTATCTTCAGATCTTGTGAAATGAACTTAAAAGCTTATTTCGTGATGTTCTTCCGTTACAGTATATAGTAATATGTAATGCTATAAGCTACATTCGTTGCTATATTCGCGTGGTGCATTCAAATGATATCAAGGTTTACAAAAGCTTACAAACATATTCTCCTAACTAGTATAGATGAAAGCAAAACAACACCATGTGATCAGCGGGTCATCAATACAATTGTAGTTCACACGCTTCGTAACAATAGAGTTTAGCGTCGCTCTTTGAAAAAGGGGTTTAATGCATGTGCGTGCGCTAACGGTCGTCACAGATTAGCATGTGACATTCAAACAGGCTAATATGGCAAAACGCGTTCCGCTTAAACTGGATTTTCGTCAACAAGGGTCTTCCTTTGAACGAAAAATTCAATAAAAGCGGAAAAGGTCGTCCCTTACTATCCTGTGCGGACTGCACAGGCGTATCTTGGACGACACTTTACGCACATGCATAAAGTTCTTTTTCAAAGGGAGAGGCTCATTTGTATCGTTAGCACATGGAATTTCCTTTTTGCAATTGTCACCAGACGACTAGTTGGTTGGATCATGGGGGATAATGCGAGATACAGGAGACGATGCGTTCCAGATGCGACACTCGGTCTTTCAGTGTCCGCTGTGAAGCGCCATGTACAACGCACCTCACAATGACGGCTCATGCTAACGTCTAGTTACATTCAGTAGGTTAGAATGAGCGGGTGGTTGAACCAGCGACCCCTGAGATTCCACTAGACCACGGATACGCACTTAGTAAAACGCTCGCATACACATTTATGCTAACTTGACATGCGGAATGCTGGATAACTTTGCCTCGCGTTTCGCGTTGAATTCACAGTAGCTTATTATGTGTAATAAATTATTTAATACCACATATTGACATTGATACCATGTTCATAAGGCACTGCAAACGCCTTCCGGTGTTCTATTACACAAACACTGAAGACTTATGTATAATACCTACTTTGAATTCAAGATTTTATGTTGCGGTTGCATTTCGTTTGCAAAAAATGCCTTTGCAAAAAAGCCTTATATGCATAAGCAGGTAAAACGACATTACAATTATTTTAAATCTAACGTATTTCGCAGACCTAAAGGTATACACAACCTTAAAACGGTAGTGAACTTATAAGTCAGACATTAATAATTCTGTCATTAGACTCATGTTATGTATGAAGAGGGCAATACTCAGATGACCTTGTAGCCACGAGCGATGTAATCAAACCGCATACATCTGTCATCTAGTTGGCATGGAGGAGACATATCGAAGACCGATATGGTTATATATATTCAAAGCAATGCTAATCTAAGTATTAACTTATGTATGTCATGTTCAGGATGCTCTGGACGTTAAGTTTATTTTGTAGTACCAGTCATTTCTGTTTGTACCTGCTGATTAGATGCTTCTTTTCCGAACTTATCAAGAGCATGATAACAAATACTTCAATTGCGAAGAGCGCTTCCGAAAGGGTTGCGTTCGAATCAAACTGGCACGTGTCTCAAACACATTTTTCTGAGCAGTTTAGTAATAAAAGTGTTGTTTAAAAAAGATCCACTCACGTTAATAATGCCAAAAAATATATTTGGGAAACTATGAAATATGAATTGCTTCAATATATATTTATGTAAAGGGAGATACCGTCGATATGCGTAATAAAGCTCATAAGCCCGGGGCATTGTTGGTACACAATATACTATAGAAGGATAGTCGTGTAACGCAAGTTGAGTATCAGTCAAGTTTAAACACGTGCGGTTGAAGTGAAGTTATCGAAGCGTGACTAGTAAACAATTCTCAATATTCACAATCGTCACCATTCTTGAAAAAAAACACAGACACTTAATTAGGCGAACAAATATATGAAGAAGAACACAAAACAATTATTTAATTTTAAATAACGACTATGGAAACAACTTCATCATGGATGTAAACGTTCCAAACAATTTGGCACAATGATATTGCCATATAGAAAGGCGAAAGACAAACGTTATGTGGAGCTGAAATTCAAATTTTGGCCCGTTTAGCAGACAGCATTAAACATGTCACCTTTGAGACAGAATGAAAAATACGATACATTCTAATGTTCATGGCATGTAACTAGGTAATATTTAAATGTTATTTATGTGGTTCGCCAAAAAAATAAAATAATATTTCTCAAAGGATGATGATGAAGGCGATTGAAAGTATTGTATTTTTCATGATGACATTGGATGCATTATTGATATTGAGTTTGATGTTTGTGTTACTGCTGCTGATTATGATAATGATGATGAATATGTGAGTGCTGCAACTAATGCTTCCACTGCTGCTACTGATGATGATGCTGATGATTACGATAATGAGTTTTAGAGTACCTTTCGGCTAGTCGTCGTCTTAATTATTGTCGTCATCATTACAATCACTGTGATTGTGATCATACTTATTATTATCATGATCTTTATCGCCATCATTGTCGACAAAGTAATCATAATTATCATCACCATAATCACCACCATCATAATCATGATCAACAACAACCATTTATGATTATCGTAGATTTGAGACTACAAGAAGAAACGGGGATAATATTAGGATAGTGACGATGATAATGTTGGATGATGATGATGTTGCTGATGATTATGACGAAAATAATAACAAAGACAATCACGATGATGGTGAAAATGAGAATGATGATGTTGAACATAATGATATTGATGGTAATGATGCTAGGTGTGACGAGTGTTGCCATAAACTGCGATGATACTATATGTATCTTTGAATCATGCGTTCACTATTAATATGTACATACAATAGAAGAAACAAACGTTCAATAAAATAGTCTTACCATCGTTTGGGTGATCTATCTTGTGGAGAGTGTCATTACACTTATTTAAGACAGACTTGTAAACAGAGTAGTCCAAAATAAAATCCTTGGCAAGCTCATTTTCATTGTGCACATAACTGCTCACAATCAACTGATATCTATCGTCATTGTAATCCGGAATACCGTTGTCAACATCGCCATAGTCAGGCGTTCGGACAGTGACGTTAACTCCGTCCTTAATTCCAACGTTAGTCGAAGGTTGTTGTACGCCTGATTTTGTAACACTTGCTGTATTGGACAACATATCGGTGCGCATACGCTTTCACTTTAAAAACACAAAAACAATCCTTCTTTAATGTCAACACGTTTGATCTAAGCGTTAATGAAAACGTTTGATCGATCTCTATGTTCCCTTACAAACGGCTATTGATGTATTCGTTTCAGCATTGGATCTTGTGTCATCTGAAATAAAAACAAATAAATTTAACACATTAACTTTCTTCCCTCACACACATACTCAAAATGTCAACAGAGAAACGTAACTATTTATCTAAACATTTGAATTGCATAATGATTTCATCGAATTTACTTAATTTACATAAGGTACGTTGGATCTGAAGATAATTTAAAATACGTTTAACATAAATGTTCGGCAGTTATATACAGTATAAATAAGAAGTCCACACATCGCCCGCTTAACGGTCACCTTTGACTATAATATCCAGGCTCCACCACAACGCTTTCAATGCTACCCTTGAAAGGTATCGGTCTATTATAGCCCGTTGTATAAGTAACTAATTTTATTCACCCAAAAAAACATGAACATCCGTTAAAGATTGAAATTACTTTACATATCAGATTTCGAGCTCTAACCAGTCGGGTAAATATATTCAGTATCCAAATGCAACCTAGCGTAGGATCGGGGTATGGCTATCATGCACAATAAGAGATAATTTCCTAAACAACCTGATTTCCATGTCTATTTTTAAACTAAAGTTTAAACTTGATACAATGCTTGCTTTTATCAGCCGCAGCTACCCAGAGTGAGGAGTATAGAACGACAGTTGACATGCTAAAAACATGTTTTATTGTTGGATGTTTCGCAGTTTGTAATAGTACTTGACTCATATAAAGGCGGTCAGTTAACCTACTCAGACTTTTTATACGTTTCTGTAGTTGAACCAAACCGTTCACCGGGTATAGTTAAATGCTTAAATATACTTATATTTTTATTTGATATAAGTCCCAAGGAACACTGGTTTTAATGTATGTGTGTAAAGTTTCTTACTTGATTTGCCTGTGCAGTCCGCGAAGGCTAATTAAAGACAAACCTTTCCGTCTTAACAGGATATTCGCTAAGAAGAGACTTCCTTTAAACGAAAACTACCATAACAGCGGAAAGTGTCGTCCCTGAATAGCTGTGCGGATGGCAAAGGCTAGTGTTGGACGACACTTAACGCACATGCAATGGGTACCTTTTTCCAAGACTTATATTCATTACATTTAGTTAATATATTTATTTCATAACCTATCCCAACGCAAACTACATGGCCAGGTTGGAGTAGAACGAACTATCTCAGATTGAAATTCCAGCGCTCATATTAACGGGTCAACGGATCCAGCTTGAATGCTACTTGCATATTTAGGTTAACGTAGAGGAAAATAAATTAATAAAAAATAAAAGACAATATACAGATCATCACATTACAAAACGCGTCTAAACAAGACTCGAATATGTCATGAAATTACCCGTCTGGTGGCTTATTTTTTCATGGAGGGATAATGTATTGGTCCACTTTTGTTCAAGTCGACTAATTTTATGGTGGGCTTCTGTCATTGTATGTGCTGATATTCGTCCGAATCTTAAGTTCTGTTGGGGTATTGATATGTAAAAGTGAACATTTTGTTGAGCTGATGATAATGTCATGTTTTGACGGGCAAATATTCAGGTGTGTTATGTTCCGGTGGGCCAATGCTCGATGTGTTATGTTCTGACGGGACACTATTTAGTGTGTCATGTTCTGACGGACTAATGTAAACTGTGTTACTATCTTACGGGCCAAGTTTAAATGTTCGGTATGTTATTTTCAAACATGCCAATATTCAATGTATTATGTTTTGACGGGCGAATGTTCATAGTGCTATTTTATGACGGTCGATCTTTTAGTGTGCTATGTTCTGGTGGGCCAATGTTCGGTATGTTATATTCTTGCGAACCAGTGTTCGCTCTGTAATTGTCTGGGGAGCAAATGTTTGATGTTTCTAGTTCTTTCGGGCCAATGTTCAAATTTTTTTGTTCTGGTGGGCAAAAGTTCGGTGTTATGTTCTGGCGAGCCAATGTTTGCTCTGTAATGTTCTGACGGGCAAATGTTTCATGCACAGGCGGGATGTTCGATGTGTTTTGTTCTGGTGGGAACATGTTCGGTGTGTTATGTTCTGGATGGCCAATGTTCTGATGTACTATATTCTGCCGGGCCTTTGTATGGTGTGTTATGTTCTGACGGGACTATGTTTTGGTGTACCATGTCCTGATGGGCCAATGTTCTGATGTGTTATGTTCTGACGGGCCTATGTTCTGGTGTACCATGTCCTGATGGGCCAATGTTCTTATGTGTTATGTTCTGATGGGCCTATGTTCTGCTGTAACATGTCCTGATGGTCCAATGTTCTGATGTGTTATGATCTGCCGGGTTTATGTTCTAGTTAAGTATGTTCTGGAGGGTCAAAGTTCTGGTATACTAGTACTATGCTCTGGTAGACGAATGTTCTGGTTTACTATGTTCTGGTTGACGAACGTTCGGTGTATTGTGTTCTTGCGGAACTATGTTCTGGTGTACTATGTTCTGGAGGGATAATGTACTGATGTTTTACATGTCGATCGATAAGTAATTATTAATATTTTTATTTAATCCAGCTGTGTATGATTTCGAATCGTATCAGTACCATATAATTAAAGGCAGTCTTTATATCACGGTATCCATGGTTATACTTAATTGATGCGTTTAGAATAATGACATGATACTTATCGATATTCCTGTGGACAAAAAACACAATACGAGTTGACAAACTATTCACTTATAGCGCAAAACAATCCATAACAAAGAATAAAAAGATACATGCACCAAAATTAATTGAAGCTATTTGTAACATAAAAATAAATATTTCAATCAACAAACTGATAGCATGATCATTACTTATCGGTCAATATATGTCTTCGTTGCTGTGATGTGTAGCTATTAACCCATTTATGCCTAGTGGACTCTCCCATCCTTCTAAAATTGAAGCAATTTATTTCCAAAATAAGGGATGTCTAGTATATTTATTTCTATATTTTAATATTTCTTACAGAAATTCCTTTAAGCAAACAGCGCTGACCCTGATGAGACGCCTCATCATGCGGCGCCTCATCTGGTCTGTTTGCCAAGTCCTTGTTTCTAGACGCTAGGCATAAATGGGTTAATCAACCCTGTCATAAGCAATTGTGATATATTTGTCACGCGCCAGTACTTACGTTCGGTGTTGTTTGTCCGATAAACAACGATACTTTTGAAGTAATTATTATGTATCAACAATTTAAAACAAGATAAAAGATGTTATTTTGAAAGTGCTCGTGTCAAGCACACATTTTTGAAAGTTCGAATATTTAGGCAATAAAGCATCTTGCACGATGTATATTCTTTATTTTTCGTTTATGACTTGATTACTTTTTGTCTTGAGAAAAAAACAAGGACTATCAATCATATAAAATGTTTTAAAAGAAAACATCATTAGTGAAATCCTAAACGTAAAAACGTAATTTAATATATGTCATTTTTTTTAAATAGTTTCAGTAACGCACATCTCAATAATTTTCGAAAGCGAGATGTGCAATGTTTTGGTTACAATTATTGTATTATTTTTGCATATTGTTCCTTATACGTGTGGTACTTATAAAATTGAACAATCTACTGTAAATTGCCTTTATTATTATCAGAAATGATATTGTAACCGTTATATTAATCGTGCACTGCTTTTAATCGATAGCCTTTAAATTACATTACGAATCCCTCGTGTTAATGTGGCAGCGCGGTAGATTTTTTCTTCTAGAGGTCCCTGTTTCGAAGACTAGGGCAGCCACGTTTGAGTCGTGTCCTGACAAACTGGGCGTAATGCATGTTCGTTAAGTGTCGTCCCAGATTAGCCTGTGCAGTCCGCACAGGCTAATCAGGGACGACCTTTTTCGCTTTTATGGTATTTTTAGTTTCAAGGAAGTCCCTCCTTACCGAAAATCAAGT
This sequence comes from Dreissena polymorpha, assembly GCF_020536995.1. NCBI lineage: Eukaryota > Metazoa > Mollusca > Bivalvia > Myida > Dreissenidae > Dreissena > Dreissena polymorpha. The sequence continues at coordinate 172,918,651 of NC_068355.1, forward strand.
TCAGGCGGAAAGTGTCGTCCATGATTAGCCTGCGGACTGCACAGGCTAATCTGGGACGACACTTTACGCACATGCATTAAGCCCAGTTTTCTCAGAACAAGGCTCATATTATTACTATTTAAAAACAAATTCCAAATAGTGCAGTTGTGTTAGTAAATTCATTAATTAACTGTTTTGAAATACGAAAATCTGAGTGTGGACAAGTACCTTTAACTAAAACAAGTCCTTTAATTTCAGAGTGTGTAAGTATAAGCACACGAATAAACGGGTCTTGCTAGATTGCTTTAGGCAGTATACCGTAACGAATTGTTATTTTATTTAATAATCATTGCTTAATTTATGGCATAATACCCGACTTAAGGCCGGATCAAAACGTCTAGTTCTTTACATTAATTACAATCACAACTATACAGACATGTTAACACCTTTCAATCCGCTAATCGGTTATTTTTCTCAGCGATTAGAGGATATTTGTCATGGGTTTACACATGTTAATTCAAGGTTTAGCACAACTTTTGAAAATGCGATTTTGTTTGGGATTACTGGGCGTAATATATTTTAGTTATTTTCAATTTCAGCAAAAATTACTCAAACTACGTCGGTTGATACAAAATTGAAGAGATTACACTTTATACAAACCCTTTTTTCTTCAAACATGATATTGACATCTTATATAAAATATATGAATAATACTTGAAAACTTTATTGGGGAATAAAAAAACACAATATTTTACATTTAGGAAAATCAGATACGAAAAAAGCGTTATACACGTTATACGTCATCATCATCATTTTTTTTTCTTTTTCATAATCCGATGAACTCGAATTGTTCCCGGGTTCGGTTCGGATCTGAGTTTTATATTGTTATCTTTAATTAAATCTTAGTTTTGTGTTGTAGTGTTTTAGTTATATTTCTTATACCTAGTTAACATTTGGGTTGATTTGCTGACTGGAATCGTCTTGTGCGATATTAGCATTCTTATGAATATATTAGGCAACAACAAGTTGATTATATGGGCCACAACACAATTATTTCATGGGCAACAACAAAATGTTAAGATATTCGGACTTCCGGTTACCGCAGTGGTTGGTACACGCACTTCTCAACTAAGCTACCCGGGTTCGAACGGATCCCCGTTCAATGCAGCATGTGAGTTTGGTTGCTGCTCTCCCTTCTCCAAACAAACACACAACTTAAAATAACTCTAAAATTGAAATTATTTCATTTAAACTGCATAGCTGGAAATTGCAACTATGATTCGAAATTCGTCCCAACTTTAGTGAGGTAAATAGAAGTGTTGGGACACAAATAACATAATGCAGCCTCAGGCGCGGAAAGACCTAATTAACTTCGAAACACACAAACTCAGATGCCCGTCGGAATTCCTCACATTAAACATAAATTATTGATGTTGTGTTCAAAAGTGAATGGTTCAAACTGCAAGTATTTCATAATTTGATTGCGTTTCGAAGAAATTTCTGCACAACGTGTACACGAGGACTTTCGCCTTACAATTTAATTGGATGATATCGAAAATAGCATAAACATAAGTGTGTTTTTATTGTCGATTCTCTAGTTTCCTTTATAGTGTCGAGGCACTATTACCATTGTGTGACCTTATCCTCATATAATACTCAAACAGTGGTTTTATGATCGCACAGTCTAGTTATTAAGACGAGACCGCGATGGCAGACACCTGTTCCAGTTTGCTTCCCACCAGGTACTTCATCGTAATAAATTTAATTACAAAAGCTGTTGAAGCTTAAATGATTAACACATGAAAGTTGTTGTATTCTACTTTAAGCTGAATAATGCTTTTACCGTTTATTTATATTTATACAAGTATGTGTCCACGTAAGTCTGATTGTATTTAAAAAAAAACTCAAATACTCTTTATTAACAAGAAAATGCGTGCTGGTGGTGTTAATGTTGGTGTTGTTGTATGTTTTGGTGTTGGTGGTGATGTTTGTGGTGGTGATGGTCTTGGGGATGGTGGTGGCGGTGGTGGCGGTGGTGGCGGTGGGAATTTATCATTTGCAACGATTCATTAAAATCGTTTATTGATCATCGCCCCAATAAAAATCGAAACACTAACAACCGCCGCCGCCGCAGCCACCACCACCACCACCACCACCACCACCACCACCACCACCACCACCACCACCACCACCACCACCACCACCACCACCACCACCACCACCACCACCACCACCACCACCACCACCACCACCACCACCATCACCACCACCACCACCACCACCACCACCACCAACAACGCCACCACCAACACCAACACCAACACCAACATGGTGCGAATTTATCATTTGCAAAAATTCATCGAAATTGTTTATTGAGCAGCGTCCCAATTGGAATCGAAAAAACAACGAATTGCACTTTTGTAATTGTTTATTATAAAATGTGACGCATCTGAGGTAAATTGAGTTAGAGTACTCTCTCTGCTCAACGCGCTGTTATTATTCATAAGCTTAATTAAATGTTTTTCTTACGCAGAAAACAGTTTGCCTTTATCTAAAGTTTAATCGGGATATAATTTCGTTTGAACTGTATCCTTTGAAATACGTAGCATCATTTTTGGTAAATATGGGACTGAAATCATTAAACCTCTATAGTGGTGCAACCAACACTTCAGATCTTATTTGACGGCTTTGTAATATTGAATTGACAGTACGTGTTATATTAAAAATTAATTGCATTTTAATGGCTCTTAAAGATTTAGGTGATCTGTGGTATTGCAGTGCAAAACTATTATACGTTGTGTATTATGATTTTAGTATTGTATAAGTCATCACCGTCATGTTTTGTGGTCGACCGGTCACAAAATACCCCGAGATGAAAGAAGTCACTTAACTGTCGGCGCCGGTGTAGTGATCTGATTACCGTAACGGTACATGTTGATCTAGCAACATCACTTTTTCTACTGCAAGTTTTTAAAAGAAACTTTTACAGCTAAGAGATAGTCGAACGCCCTATCCAGGACCATACCTTTTTATAAAAGGCAAATTTAACCTTTTCAAAGTTAAGATTAAAAGAATAGTACGATTAAAAATAACTCTATATTTGTACTAATGCTATTGAGGTCATTTCTTTACTTATCATCTGAATACGAAGGGCAGTTGATGTGAACATTGTATTGGTATAATACGTGGTTCAGGGGACATTCAATCGTTAATCGTTCGCATGGTCTGACATATGATGCGTGTGAGAATACACCGAGAAACTGAAGATACTGTCTTTGTTGTAACGAAATAAATATTGGATATGAGTGTCACATCGTATGCGAGTGCTCCTCGTACACTATTAACCCATTTATGCATAATGGACTCTTCCATCCTTCTAAATTGGCTCAATTTATTTCCAAAATTAGGGATGTCTAGTATATTAATTTCTATATTTAGAAAATTTCTTACAGAAATTCCTTTAAGCAAACAGCGCAGACCCAGATGCGACGCCGCATCATGCCAAGGCCTTTTTTAGACGCTAGGCATAAATGGGTTAACAGGCGAAACTGTTTGGGGCAAGTTTATTATTTAGACAAAGTGATAAGTAAAACTAATAGATTTGAATTTATCCAGCCGGCAAAATTTGTAAGGAAGTATTAAGTATAAAATAATTCTCTCCTTGGTGTTACTTAACTATAATTACTAATCATCCATATAATTTACCCATGTGAGTTATACGTTTTTTAATAAACATTCTTTAAAACTTTTGTAAGAATCTGTTGATATAATTGTACGCATTATTATTATAATATGAACTGTTTTGTTAACAAATGGTTTGGAAAATGTGTGTGTATGGACGATGTTCATTTAACAAGTCTTGATAAATATGTGTCTTTCGAGTTCGTTAAATTCATTACAAATGAAGTATGTAGGTTCATTATTAAATCAAATTAGCACAAATTTGGTTTCAATTCACAATTTCGACTCGAATTGCCGGTTTTTCGGACTGTTTAACGGCATAATGAATATCTTATTACTGTACTGAAACTCATATTACTCGAGAAATTGAATTCAATTATTTTTTCATGCGTGTGTGTGGCTAAATCATAAATTGGGCGCCTAAAAGAGACAAATGACATTTTAATAACATGGTCTAACTAAAGACGGTAATGTTATGCAAGTGCTATGATTAATGATTATTAAATTTACTTAGTATTAAATCAGGCATTTATAATCCTTGATAAAGAACAAAACTGAGTTCAAAACAACTTTCAACACTTCAAACTGTTATGATCACAGATTAAGCGGATACAGGTAAGTAAGCTGGTTAATTCCAAGACAGGGTATCGCAAGTTAATCGTTATTTTCGTAATGATTTAGTCTTTCAATTTGAACACTGCGATACCGAGTGGCAAATTCAACGAATATCTGACCTTCGGCGAGCATAGTGGTGCACAAATTTGTGATATTACGTTTAGATGAGGAATAAAAACAATGTACATTTTTGTGTTTCGAAAAACCATTACAGTTTAAAAACGGTTTAACAAAACCAACAACTGACGCAACCTTTGATCATTCAAATTAATATAATAAGAAGAATGTTTAATTATTTCACAGCATCAAATACTATATAGTAAGCGAACATAAACCATTTATAGTCAGCAAGCACGAAGTTCCGATTTACTGGGCGCTTGTCGATCAGAGCGTACAAATGGTTGAGAACACCTCCCTGCCTCCATTTTTATACTTTTTATTAAATAGCAAATTCTTAATGATCGTGTTAATGTATATTTTAATTGGGCTTGCGTTTTGCGGCGATTTTTTATTATACATTTTATTTAATTTTCTACATGGTGCTGTCCAATATGTTATGTTTTATATTAAATATACTTAATAAAATCAAACGAGCTTTGGTTAACCCATTTATGCCTATCGTCTAGAAAAAAGGCATTGGCAAATAGCGTAGACCCAGATGAGACGCCGCATAATGCAGCGTCTCATCAGGGTCTGCGCTGTTTGCTTAAAGGAATTTCTGTAAGAAATATTCTAAATGTATAAATAAATATACTTGACATCCCTAATTTTGGAAATAAATTGATCCAATTTACATGGATGGGAGAGTCAACTAGGCTTTAATGGGTTAAAGAAGTCTCGTTATACGACACACTTGTATTCAGAGTTTTAAAGATTAATCTGAGTAGTAACATAACGTAATGTGCATTACGGCTCAAACATGTAGGATACGATAGACCATTTATTTTGCTAAAAGATATATATATTAGGTTAGAACCCACCCTGAGCAATAAAATATATTTAATACGTGTAACTAAAAGCTCGTGTAATGTTATAATATTATCATGAAAGCCAAATATAAGACTTATTATAGAACTTATTATAGTCTTAACGCATGAATTGAGTGAATATTTAGGTAATATGTTAATATATTCCAGAAATGATAATAGGTATATATGTTCTTTGATGATAATTATTTACCTTTTATTTTAATAAATATATTTTCAAGTTAAGGTTCATGCAATGTTAAGCTGCTTCTTTTTAATAATAACTGTACTAGAACCACCGCTCAAAATATACCTGTAATACAAAAGTGTGTGTGTGTTAATTGTCTTGGAAATTGTTACATAAAACAAAGTTTTAAATGCCAAATGCAAATATGCATTGTCGTAAAAAATCTCGAAAGTGGACATTTATCGGATTCCTGTAACTTTCGTGAAACATTTGGTTTTCTTTCATAGTAAATTGAGTTGTATTTGTGTGTTGCTGTTAATGTGATCGTCGTTGTTGTTTGTAAAGGGGGCTTATTAAAGACATCGTTGTTTGTTGCATTGTCGTAAAGAGGACCGAAACTAGAGCAGAAATGGTACACTAAATCGTTTTTATTATTGTATATCTTGTTTGTCTTGCATGATTTGTGGCAAGTAACCTAATTTTTTGTCATTATTGATTCACAAAGTTTAAATTGCAAAGAATACCGTTAAATGTTCGGTTTATGTTGTGCAGACACATTAAAAATCATGTTTGCCAACGATTAATAGAAAGAAAAGTCACTTTTATTAAATGTCGCATGTACGGTCTTCTCGTTGAAAAATGCTTCCCAATAATATCAAACATGACTTTCATATACGAAAACTCAAACGTGAACATATCTTATGCTTGCGTTGTCGTTTTAACATTAGACAGAGTTACACATACCTTGGGTATTTAGGCTTATTTCCTAAAATTGCATCTGCATAATTGTGTTATCCACCATTCGCTCCGGCCAACATTCGATTTATCAATTAAAGACATAATTCTGCTGTCGATTTTAAAAATGTTTAACTGTTCCTTGGAGGTTTAAATTCACAGCGTTAATTTAATACATACATGGAACATTGTCTATAATTCGTCTCAGTTTCATTTCACTTCCCGTTGTTTAAGTCCTTAGGTCCAGATGTAACATTTTCTAGAATTTTTTAATAATCTATTTTCAAACGTGCAACTAAAGCTCTAACACAAGAGTTTATTTGAAATGGAGAATTACTGTCATTTTGTAGCCTCATTTTTTATAAATTTATTCTTGTGAATTCAATGTGTTACAACCACAGTGTCACAAACAACGCTCGTAAAGAATTTCCGAGAAACAACACCCTATCATTGCAGAGGACTCAAAACAAATTGCGTGTCCATAGAGCACGCGGCCAGAAGCTATACTATCAGAGTGACTACGCCAAGGTGGTATTTATGCATCGGCAGGCTCGGTCGAGGTGATGAAAAAGATGTAAAATCCAATATAAACCGACGAACTCGTATACCAGATATTGTAAAATAAAAATATAAATAAACAAAAATCAACCAGTACCAAACACATACATAAAAATTGAATTGTTGATCATCTGCATAGTGCATTTGTCTGTAGTAAAATCTTTTGAATTGAATTATTGAGTAATGTAATAAAAGGATATCTGCGAATAACGTTTGTGAATGTAAAACATTTTTTGTTTTCTAATAAAAAGTAATTCAGTCGTAGTAAATCGTACACATAACGTTGCAAAATGTTACATTTTATATTATTAAACACACATGACCTTTCTATGTGTTTTGCCCATAGAACAAAAACAAAGTCCACGGATAATAGTGCGTACTGATACCCTGTGAAAAGCTAAAATAAAACAAAGAAAAGCCAAAATTGAACGAATTTGAAAATATAAATGAAGCCTCTTCAATGCACTTTTCATTCGAAAACTAAAAACCGAAATCAGTACTCGTTTCCATATCATCATTCATGCGAAACCGCAGTTACCAGAAACTCGTAGTTACAACGAACAACTTTGTCTTCAGTAAAGCTAACACAGCTTTGGTTGACATTACAATTCTCGTGTTTACAGTGCGCCTGCGGATTGTGATATTAATATAGCAGTTTTATTGTTTGCACCATTGTTTTTACATTGAACGATATAATATACTGATCTTTGATTCTTTTTACACTTTGAGGCTCCCATTTTGACAGTATCATATCTAGCAGTAGTTATAGTAAATCAATTTTACCACTTGCGACAATGCCAATAAAACTCCTACAAGTAATTATTCTCCATCTTCTAAATTGTTTTAATTGCGTCATGAAATCAAATATGAGAGTAATTAAATAACCCATTGAGTGTTGAATGACGCAGTTTAGGAATAAAGCTGCCAGTCACTTCAGTCATCGACATGTATTGATAACATATTTGTAGTAACCAATCAATAATGAAACTCATATTTATATTTAACAATGAAGTGTCATTTTTTTAGTTTGAATTCATCAACAGCAATCAATTGCGGGCAATTTTTACCTATGTCTAACAAAACACACTGGTAATAATTATATAATTATATTGCCGCTAACCGGCACTCCATAGACTGTGTTTTGCATGTTATATTAACCGTAGTTCATAACCTGATCGATTGATTACAAAAATTATATATGTGACTTAAATAGGTTATTTACAAATTTTAATTGATACAATAAATGCTACCATATTTATTAGGATTGAATCTATAGAAGCCATGGCTTCGTGCGTGATCATCTCAATATCAATGACATACAATATAACAGATTTGTACTGTTAAGTAATTTAAAAAAGTGTTACATCATAATCTTAAACTTTAAAAAAGAGTATTGCTAATAAAAAAGATTCAGGCATATAAATTTAACTTTTTTAACTATGTGAATTATTTCAATATAGTGTTTGTAATAAAAAAAAGTATTTAAGTCTACTTTTGTACATTCTGATAGTGTTGCATTGCTTCATGGTACTTCAATATATCAACAGCATGCTCAGCCGTCGAATTTCATTGTTTACGAGCAAGTCTGTTTGTTCATTAATTATCAATGTCAATTTGTAATTACATATGCATTTACATGAACTAACATTTGCTGCATGTACACGGTATCATACGGAAAATAAAAGTCGCTTTTTACCAAGTAAAATAGTCTTTAGAATGTTTCACAGTGCTTATATTACAAGAACGCATACATTTGAATAATCGGATCGATCAGTTTACGTTGTATAATGAAGAAAAATGCATAATAGTATCAGAGTTCAAAAAGATGTTATTGAAAGCGACACACCCTTTGATATCATGTGAGTACGATCATGTTGACATTTCATATAAATATAGCGATAACATCACTTCTACACAATTCCAAATACAACATCAAATCTTGTTATAATTGTAATATGTCTTTATTACGAAGTCCCATTCACTAGGTCTTTATTAGAGTCATATACACGATACTTACCTTAATTGATTTGATGTTGCAGAACTAATAAGTTCCACCTGGTGATGAGTCATAAAAAGAAGTATTGCATTTGAAACAATAGTTTGAAACTATTATCTTTGCCATATGTTGCATTTCACCATCGTCGGACACCCCGGTCTATTCATTACGTTACTCTCCATTGTATTAGCGGAGCGTAATCAGCAGCCGTGGGTATCAGACGATGGCATTTCACGTGCCAATATATAATATTGTTTTTATAAAATACCTGAAGACGTAAGATCTCTAGTGGCGGACTGCCAAATATCAAAGACCTTCTCGTGTAGGTGGTTTTGGTGATTTTTTGGGTCTTTAGATGTGCCTTTATTACAAATGGAACTCAACATCATTTTTTCTCAATAAATAGTTCTTCATTATGCACTGGTAACGATAAATAGTCATTATGTTTATCGAATACCCTTACATAAATACTTGGGTAACTCTACTTACCTTTGACCAGGTTAAAAACATACATTTGCAAAATGTCGAACGTAAACACGTTCGTTAACCCTCTGAGAAATCGTTTTTTATTTATTTTATTTTATTTAAGTAAACTGTTTTTTCTAGGTTCCAATTCATGCTTGAAATACTTAAATGAAAATTCCTACATTCCGAGAGCGGAAAAACGAATTACTGCATTATAGCGAGCAGCATGAGTATATAGTTCCTTTGAGACCACTGCATCATAGTTCGCAGCATGAGTAAATAGTTCCTTTGAGACCCATTGATAAAAATATTAACAATATGAAAATAAAGGCTCAGAGGACATATTCGAGATTCCGAATCATCTGATTAATATAGAACAAATTGATAATATACGATCCATTGAATAACTTTATGTAAGAAGTTTTACAATATAAAAAAAACTATTGAAAGAATTTAGAGAAGGAGCTCAGATAAACATACATTTTATTTTGCTAGTGTTACATTATAACTATTGCAAATAATCGTAAATACACATATTTAGGCGTGATATTTCCCCAAAAGTACATTCTCGTCGTCTTACCATCAACATGTGCATGTAGTATTTACATACTATTTATACACAGGGGTTAGCATTAACACACATACGTTCTGACAGAAGAACACTGTACAGCGGTTTCAATAATTACCACCGTTGATATGTGAGTGTACATGTGTGAGTGTACATGAATATTAAACATTCTATTGAATACAATTACGGTTTGTAGTTAATACATGTACATGTGTTAATTATGACTATATGGACATAATATATAGGATCTTGCATGAGTGGTCGTTTTGTATTGAATTTATTAAACGAGTCATCTAAATAAAGATAAAAACAAGGCTTGCCGAGTTTTTATCTTTATTTCGATGACGAGTTTAATAAATTCAATACAAAATGACCACGAATCTAAGATTCTATATATAACATGGCCAACACATTTTCTCTTTATTTTATGCTCTTTTCACCTTTTTATTCACATTGTAAAAGAGTTTAACTGAAGAAATTCTCTGGGATTATGACGTCCTTTTGGTCACAAAAATGACGTCATTTCACAGTAATATAACTAGTGTAATAACACCCGTGTAATAAACAAAATTAAGCATTACGTTATTTCACTCCTGGATCATAGGTCATGTTATAAAATTATATATTGTTCTGCCTTGCATCAAATGTTTTGTATCTTTACGGTAATGATATCAAAAGATATTCTTAAAAAGTGTTGTTTGATTGGAATGGTGCTGCTTGGAAATTAAGTATAATTTGCGCGAGTTGTTTGCAACCAAATGATGGTCAAACGTGAGGTTCGCGCCCCTTAATTCGATTTAAACGCTCAATGCCTTGTATAGATATGTTGATGTCGGTGTCATTATAGATGATAGAATTAATATTGTTAATGATGATGTAGATTACTACCCAGACAGCGCCTCTGTTAAGGCCTCAGTCGATAGTTCATTAAATAGTCATGGAGTAAAATTACTAGATTTATGTTAATCCACATGTATGCGTATTGTTAATGGTAGAGTTGGGAATAGCTGTAAGCTAACTTTTTATTCAACTAACGGTACTTCTGTAATCGATTATTTATTGAAAAATGAATACAGCTTTACAAGTATTTCAGATTTTACCGTGCATGATTTTAACGTATTTAGTGATCACGCCCCATTACAGTTTTCATTATTTTATTATTTTTTCCCGATAAATGGACAGAAGGTGTTATAATCCCTTTGCATAAAAAAGGTGCTGTTAATGATGTAAATAACTATAGAGGCATTACTTTAGTTAGTTGCTTTTCAAAATTATTTACTACTATCCTAAACAAACGCATTGAAACGTTTTGCAACGAAAACACTATTATTTCGGATGCTCAGTTCGGATTTAGGAAAGGATATTCAACTGTTGATGCTATTTATATCTTGATGTCGATTGTTCAAAATTATTTAAATGAAAATAAACGTTTGTATGTTATATACGTCGATATGTTAAAATGTTTTGATAGTATATACCGCAATGCATTATGGTTGAAAATGTTTAAGTCTGGTATACAAGGTAAATTGCTTAGAATAGTGAAGGATATGTATGCAAATGTTAAATCGCGTGTTAAATCATGTTCATCTTATTCAGATTATTTTAGATATGCGGTTGGACTGAGGCAAGGTGAAGTTATGTCGCCGATTTTGTTTTCTTTATTTGTTGAAGATCTTGAATTGTACCTACAAGACAACATTAATTCTGGTTTGAGTATAGATGATATTACGATGATTTTACTATTATTTGCTGATGACATGGCCATTTTAGGCAAGTCACCTGCTGAAGTCCAGTCACATTTAGATAGATTGTATTTATACTGCAATTCTTGGGGTTTAAATGTAAACACTGCTAAAACAAAAATTATGGTGTTTCGGAAGAGAGGAGGTTTAAAACAAAATGAAAAATGGGCATACAATGGTAATGATATTGAAGTTGTTGATAACTTTAATTATTTAGGCACAGTACTAAATTATACTGGAAGTTTTAAATCAAACCAAGAACATTTGATTGGTAAAGCCCTTAAAGCCATGAATACATTGTTGATAAAATGTCATGACTTCGATATTAAACCAAAAATATTATGTCAGTTGTTTGACTCCTTTGTGGGTTCCATATTAAATTATTCCGCAGAAGTATGGGGTTTTAACAAGTCAGATGGCATTGAACGCATACATTTAAAATTTTGCAAACGATTACTTCAAGTTAAAATAAATACATGTAATGTTGCTGTTTATGGAGAATTAGGTAGATATCCATTGTATGTAAACAGGTTTGTAAAAATTATAAAATATTGGTTTAAAATTTTAACCAGTGAAAATATTATTATGCAAATTGTTTACAAACAAGCTTTAAACGATTGTAATAAAGGTTTTACAAATTGGGTCTCACATGTAAAAAACATGTTAAATAATTATGGATTTGGTTATGTATTTGAAAATCCAAATGTTGTGCAAATAAATAGTTTTATTAGAGAATTCAAATGTAGACTTGTTGACAATTTTAGACAAGAGTGGTATGGTAAACTGAATAGCAGTCCTGTATTAGATATGTATAAAGTTTTTAAAACCTCTTATGAATATGAAGAATATTTGGACTTACTTCCTAGGCGTCTGCGTTTATTTTTTGTAAGAATAAGAGTCTCTGCACACCCGTTGAGAATTCAAACTGGCAGATATGCCCAACACAATATTCCACGCAATGAACGTTATTGTTTATGTTGTAATGACACTGATTTAGAAGACGAATATCATTTTATATGTATATGCCGATGTTACATCGATTTAAGAAAAAAATATATAAGTAATACATATTATATTAATCCATCTGTGTATAAATTTCACAAATTATTAGTTTCTTGTGATAGATTAGTAATTTCCAATGTATGCAAATATATAAAAGAAGCTCTAGTTGTAAGAAATACAATCCTAAATAATACTGTTGAATAGATTTTACCACCCCTCGTTAGAACTTATGTGTTCTTACCATATATTATGTTTATTTGTATTGATTTTATGTTATATAATGTTATGTTATTATTCGCATTCACGTGACAGAATATGATGTGTATTTTTAGTATTAAGACGATGTACTATTGTATAAGTCTGAATAAACTATGTCTGTCTGTCTGTCTGTCTGTAATAACGCATCGTCTGAGTATAAGTCTTACACCGATGTTAAATATAAGTGGAACGATGCGTTACGTAGCCAATTTCGTTCAGGTATTATTTGTATGTTACCTGTATTTAATTCTATTGTAGAAAATATTGATTGTTCAAGTAGAGCGTCAATTACAATCTCCACGCAGAGTTGTCGTTTCTTGCTCTCACATACATGAATGTAATGTGACCGTCGTGCAAGAGATTGCGTCAATTAATGACATTTTAAATAGATTTACTGAAACAATCCGCGTTGCTGATCCGTTATTCTCTCAATATGTGTTTACAAAACATATCCTAGTTTCCGTGCAAATAGCGGTGTAAAGAATGCTGATTGGTTTGATCAAGAATGCATTAATGCCCAACATTTGTACAATGACGCGTTACGTATTTTTAACTCAAGTAAATCATATATAAACAGAGAACGTTTATGCACAAGTAAGAGGTATTATAAAGACCTAATCCGCAAGAAGAAAGCATGTTGCTATTGGCAAAAAATGTTGAAGATAGAAAATTTAAGACAACACAAACCAAGAGATTTTTGGAAATTTTTCAAATAAAAAAATAATTTCATAAAAAATAAAATATCCTTAGAAGAATTTACATTTTTTTTCGAAAAGCTTAGTAACAATGAGCCTGTTTTTTGTTATTATGAAGCAGAAGATTTTTGTTTAAATAATAATTTTAACTTAGAAAATTCTGTATTCCCAGAACTTGACGTACCTATATCTGTCGAAGAAGTTAACAATGCAATAAAACGTTTAAAACGAAATAAATCGTCAGGTATTGATTGTATTTTGAATGAATATTTTTTGAATGCAGTGATATATTGTCAGCACATTTGTGCGATGTTTTTAACGGTATTCTTGTATCGGGCTTTTTTCCCGATAAATGGACAGAATGTGTTATAATCCCTTTGCATAAAAAAGGTGCTGTTAATGATGTAAATAACTATAGAGGCATTACTTTAGTTAGTTGCTTTTCAAAATTATTTACTACTATCCTAAACAAACGCATTGAAACGTTTTGTTTTGTAACGAAAACACTATTATTTCGGATGCTCAGTTCGGATTTAGGAAAGGGTATTCAACTGTTGATGCTAATTATATCTTGATGTCGATTGTTCAAAATTATTTAAATGAAAATAAACGTTTGTATGTTATATACGTCGATATGTTAAAATGTTTTGATAGTATATACCGCAATGCATTATGGTTGAAAATGTTTAAGTCTGGTATACAAGGTAAATTGCTTAGAATAGTGAAGGATATGTATGCATATGTTAAGTCGCGTGTTAAATCATGTTCATCGTATTCAGATTATTTTAGGTATGCGGTTGGACTGAGGCAAGGTGAAGTTATGTCGCCGATTTTGTTTTCTTTATTTGTTGAAGATCTTGAACTGTACCTACAAGACAACATTAACTCTGGTTTTAGTATAGATGATATTACGATGATTTTATTATTATTTGCTGATGACATGGCCATTTTAGGCAAGTCACCTGCTGAAGTCCAGTCATATTTAGATAGATTATATTTATACTGCAATTCTTGGAGTTTAAATGTAAACACTGCTAAAACGAAAATTATGGTGTTTCGGAAGAGAGGAGGTTTAAAACAAAATGAAAAATGGGCATACAATGGTAATGATATTGAAGTTGTTGATAACTTTAATTATTTAGGCACAGTACTAAATTATACTGGAAGTTTTAAATTAAACCAAGAACATTTGATTGGTAAAGCCCTTAAAGCCATGAATACATTGTTGATAAAATGCCATGACTTCGATATTAAACCAAAAATATTATGTCAGTTGTTTGACTCTTTTGTGGGTTCCATATTAAATTATTCCGCAGAAGTAGGGGGTTTTAACAAGTCAGATGACATTGAACGCATACATTTAAAATTTTGCAAACGATTACTTCAGGTTAAAATAAATACATGTAATGTTGCTGTTTATGGAGAATTAGGTAGATATCCATTGTATGTAAACAGGTTTGTAAAAATTATAAAATATTGGTTTAAAATTTTAACCAGTGAAAATATTATTATGCAAATTGTTTACAAACAAGCTTTAAACGATTGTAATAACGGTTTTACAAATTGGGTCTCACATGTCAAAAACATGTTAAATAATTATGGATTTGGTTATGTATTTAAAAATCCAAATGTTGTGCAAATAAATAGTTTTATTAGAGAATTCAAATGTAGACTTGTTGACAATTTTAGACAAGAGTGGTATGGTAAACTGAATAGCAGTCCTGTATTAGATATGTATAAAGTTTTTAAAACCTCTTTTGAATATGAAGAATATTTGGACTTACTTCCTAGACGTCTGCGTTTATTTTTTGTAAGAATAAGAGTCTCTGCACACCCGTTGAGAATTCAAACTGGCAGATATGCCCAACACAATATTCCACGCAATGAAAACGCGTCAAGATGTTTGGTACACTAAAGATTTTGATTATCTATTAACGATGGTATCGTAATTGTTACTCTTAAAAGAGGAAATTAAACAAAAACACTAGCGATTACAAATAGAACATTCCACAAAATAAGATAAATCAAATTAATTATTTAAGAATAGCTTTATCGAAAGTTTTCTTCGTTTAGATTGTGTGAGCAATATTCTGTCATCAATCAATTGAAACATAATGCTCACGGATGTGACTGATTTCAAGTATTGTTTCTCATAGCGACCGGACGTTGTTAAGACGACGTCATTTGAAACAATGATATATTGCTATATATTGCCGAGCACCGAGAAATATGAGGTGTAGCTTTGAAAAAATTTCAATTAAATAGAAAATTTATAAGAATTATTGAACGTTTCAGATCACACGTTGTTTGTGTGAGGTACTGGTTCATGTGTGCAATACTCCTAAAATGTCAAACACGTTTTAATGTGTACGTTTTCGACAACAAGAATAACAGTAGTCGCACCGTGGTTATATGACTGTTCAAGTGTATTATTGCGTGTACTGTTATTGAGTGAGAAAATCCATTTCCGGTCTGTTCTATTAAAATGCCTGGGAGGATTTCAATTCAATAATGTTTGAATGAATATTGACAATATCAGTTGGAAAAAAACGCATCATTTGTGCTGGTCATGGCCTCGAAAAAAGCAATAAACAACATCTTTCGTGCAATATGATGGTGTGTTAGATCAATTAAACGGGCGTCACTGATAAGAGAACAATATTGGTATTTGCATGCTTACGTAAAGAATCGTTTTGAAGTTTAGTTGACTACTTTTTATGCAATATGATTTGTGAATGATACGAATTTACTTAAATTGTGTGCATTTAAAATAGCAATACAGGTAACAAACTAACGCATTCACATCCTCTTGCTGCAAGGCAAGGTAAATAAACTATAACAATTAATTAAGTTGGTGTAAGCAATGAATAAATCATGAGTACAATTTGTTAATTGTAATATATTAATGTTTTTCATAAATAAACACATATTGAAAACATATATATCCTCTCTCAACCTGAGTGTTAATAAAGGTGCAAAATATGAATGACCATAATTTTCTTTCCTTTCCTATTTATGAATATTTTAATGAAAGAATTAAAGTCCATGCAATAATTGCTATACATTGCAATTTAACAAAACTCGTATTAAGTGAGCTCCATTAGTACATCAAAAATTCTAAAAATTCTAAAATAACGTCTTCGTTTTGAGTACGGAGGTACGATGGAATTTTTGGTCTTCTACAGAGCTTCCACGTGTCAGTACAGCTCGCTTTTCTTAATAAGTGCTCCGTGTTTCCAATTGTGATGCTTTGAGATGACGTTTCATTTTCGCGTATTGTTTGTGGGCAAATCGGGGTCAACCGTGAGGTTCACGGCCCTTTACATTGTTTTGTACCCTCGGTGTCTTCTATAGATGTGTTGATGTTAGTTATTCCATTTATTTTATGTATACGTTGTTGTGGCTTACAATTGCTTATGCTCTGTGTCGATATGATTTACAATAAGTCCATTCAATCACTAACGTTACTCTGATAATATTAATCTTATTTTGATCTTGCAAGTTTGTTCCGAAATTCTACTATTATCAACCAAATTTAATATCTTATCAATTCAAACTTATTGTATTTGTTGATGTTTTCGCTGGTTTTATTGCCGTTGTTGTTGTTGATGATGATGTTTCCGATTATGCGCAGAGAACAAGTTTTTAAGAGCACATGCTGTATTTAACAATTATCGTGTTCATACAGTATTTGTAATTCGCCGAAAGTTTTCTTAGCCAAGCTTAATCAGGTCAGTACAACTGTTTTCCAACAGTGTTTTAGTATTTTCAAAAAGTCACATATATGGAAATGAAATTAGATTCGTGTTTAAATAACACGTAACAAATATCCTCAAATCAAATAGCCACCAAATATACAATTCAAATATTGAACGCTGAAAGGACCTGACAGTCCAGAGATTTATCCAGTACGTGAGTCAGAGCACAAAATAATGGGCATGTTTTTGCTATAAACAAGTATATTGTTAAGCAATACAATTGATACTCGCAATCAAGTTAAGATGAGGAAAATGTGTTAAGTTGTTTGGTATATAAAGGATTTGAATTAGACACGTTAGCGAGTACAAATGCAAACTTCCACCAATGAGATCAATCAAGTTAATTCTTGAAGAATAGCTCCGTCTTAAGCTTTTTGTGATTGGGTTCAGAGTTTGTGAATGATACATGTTTTGAGTTGTCAATTAATTGAAACATAAAGCTCATGGATGTGACTGATTGCAAGTATTGATTCCCATAGCGATCGGACGTTGTTAATACGACGTCATTTCAAGCAATGATGTATTGATATATATTCCCTAGCACCGAGAAATATAAATTTAAGCTTTCGATCACTTTCAAGCAAATTTATAAGAATTATTGAACGTCCTTACACAATTGTTTGCGTGTGTTACTGGTTCATGTGTGGAATACTCCTAAAATGTCGTAGAAGTCAACAAGTTTATAAAGTACAAGTCTCACTTTTATGGTGCGTTAGATCAATTAAATTGGCGTCACTGATTCGAGAACAATAATGGTATTCGTTTGCTCACTTAAAGAATCGAGTTGAAGTTTAGTTGACTATATTTGTGTGCAATATGATTCTTGAGTGAAACGAATTTACTTTAATTGTATAAATACGAAAATAGCAATGCAGGTAAGAAATTAATTTATCGGCATCCACTTGCTGCTAGGCTACAAAGAGGTAGTGTTAAACGTACGATTATTATTAATCTGCACAGTTGGTATTTACAATGAATAAATCATGTGTACAATTCAGAAATTGTATATAAACATGTTTTTTACAAATAAACAAGTATTTTAAACAAAATATTTCCTCTCAACCTGAGTGTTAATGAAGATGCAAACTATGGAGGATCACAATTATATTTCTGTTTCTTTATATTTTTATCAAAGCAATAAGTTTATGGGATATTGTATATGTATATGTGCATATCAATAGACTGATCAAACGCTAGAATCGACGTCACTGCAGTTCATGTTATTCATGTTTATATATTAATTACAATATTTTAATGAAAAACCTTGCAAAACTTTTATATTATTGACCATCTAACCTATTCATATGTGTAGCTTATAGGATTATTATCTAATTATAACAAAATTGCACTGTTGAAAAATGATTAACATGAGTCGAAACTAACATAAAATATTTTGAACTTATTCCTTAACCGTTTACACTAACATGCAAGGCCATGCGCCTCAACCTTATAACTGCAATTCAAGAGGTTCATAGCAACGTTCTCATATAAGTGCTTAGAATATGTAATCTACTGCTTTCGAACTTCTGGGACAAATTTCTCTCTGAATTGTGAACATATCTAAATTAATACTCGACTGGGTTTGAATATTAGACCCATGGAGGAGATAATTATTTGTTTAGTTTAAACCTATTTAATTTAGCTCGATTGCATCGAAAGTCTAAGGCTTCTTTAAACACTCTCCGTTTCCTGGGCCTAGAACCAGAACTTGGAGTCTTTGGGGGAGATCTAAAGAACGCTCTCACGGTGGGGATGGAATCCGTGACCTCCCGGTTTTGTACAAAAATGCGCGTAAAACACGCAGTGGGCTGAATAAACATGATAAACGAAATCACTTTACGGTCGACACATTCAAAATTAATGGTTAAAACACATCAGTAACAAAGTGTTCTCCTCAAATTAAACGTGAGATGTTATATTAAACGAGGAATGAGAAAAAACAACAACAATTAATTACTATAGTTTTAATTAAAAACAATATTATGGTATCAAAAGCATATTGAAAACTAAAACCACAGTGCCATAATCAGCCGGTACCAGGCTGTGTACTGTTTTGCCAGGCTCATACTTATGATAAATTACATTCAATAAATTAGGGGTTGCTTCAAACCCAATGAGATGTCAATGTCGATGTAATTATTTTCCATCTGCCATTGTTATCGATGTACACTCAAATGATAACAGCCTTACGTTAAATGGACGATTCATAGATAAACTTGTTCATTCTTTACGTCGTGTCATCTATGGAGTAATATTTTCACCATGCAATCGTCTAAAACATCACTTGCTCTAACCAATATTACCAATTATGATCCTCTCTTCTCTGAGCGTGTGTGAGAGAGTTCAGAGCCAACAACTTCGAACATACGCTCTGTTCAAAATCATATTTAGACCGTTCCGGTAAGACGTGTCAATTATATGAACCGCGCTATGAGAAATTCGTACTTAATGCAAACGCGTAAATTATCGACACAGATTAGCATTTGACGTCCGCACATGCTATTCAAGGCCGACACCTTCCGCCAAAACCGGACCAACATACAAGTGTCGTCCATGGTTAGCCTGTTAGACATTTTATAACACCCATTGCAATTAGATCTAATATTTATCTTACTCTTATATATTTTGTATTTATTAAAACCGCTATTTGAAGTTGAAAAATTGAACAACATTCTCATTTGTAGTAGTGAAATATGTTCATAAAATTTTAGCTATTGACGTTGAATTGTATTTTTAGAATATGTATAGTCTCTTATAACTCAATTGTGAGTGGCATTTATGTACTATGTTTTAAAGCTATTTTATCTTTGTTTTACTAGGTACATGATGATGAGACTTCAATAAACTATCTTATCTTATCTTATCTGTGTTGACTGCACAGGGTTATCTAGGTCGATACTTGATGCACATGGAATAAACCCGCTGCGGCTTATATATTGTTGTCGGTAATTTATACGCCCTGAATAAACCCGCTGCGGCTTATATATTGTTGTCGGTAATTTATACGCCCTGAATAAACCCGGTGCGGCTTATATATTGTTGTCGGTAATTTATACGCCCTGTACAAGAACAAGTAGCATTTACTTATTGCTTTTTAGATAGAATGCTTTTGAATAAATACTCCATATTTCAATGGCGATCGTCATCAGACAATTTCTAACAATTCGTTGCGATAAAAACAATTAAAAGAACTTTCGATGAAGACGTTTCATATTTATCTTAGATTTATATTGTTGTAAATCATTTTGTAGCCCCTTCTACGAACTAGTTACATTAACTGATTGAGCTTAATTGAGAATGAATAAATAATGTAATTATTTTGACCACCGGATATTTCTTATTTAAAGAACAATCCCGTGCATATATGTGAGTTTGTATAAACTTCTACTGTCTCATGCATTTAGCGAGGGCTATCTCGCGAGGAAGTTCTTGAGTAACTAATTTCAATTGAGATATTTTACGTTCTGTTCAAGACACATCAATAGGCTCGTGATATATTGAAAAACTAATTTTTCTTGGAACATGATTGTTTGTACTAGCGCGGGATATTACCGTGATTTGCTCTGTTCATTTGCATTATTTTCCATCTGGCGATTGCAATGTGTATAATTGATACAATTGTTTTATTAATTTGTTTTCGTTATTGTTTTACGTGATAAGACATTGTGTATTAAAAAACCCAAACGGATTAAGTCCTGAACGTATTCCGTGCATACATATTTGGGCGACATATGTGTGTATTTAAATAAAATTTAGTGACATCCATGCGTTAAACAGTTGAATCTATTCAGATGCTTTTTGTATAATAACTAATAAAGAAGTATATTTTACAAACAAGGAACCTTCTTGTGTTTATTTAAATTATATTAAATGAAATCAATGCGTGAAATAGTTGATACCTTTCAGATGCCTTTCCATCATAACTTATTTAATAGTATGGTTTTCTAAACATGAAAGCTACTTATGTTGTGCACATTAAAAGAAGGTAATGCACGTATGTTAAAAATCATATCATTGTAAAATAAACATAACTAGGCGAAACAGTTTGGTTTGCAACACTCGACCGAATTGCGAATATGTAGGTCACCTGATTTTAAAACCCACCAATTCAGATATTGGTGTTTTGAGACAATACAAATTAATGTTTGCCTTTGTTAAATCGGTGTTAATATATAAAAAAAACTGCGTGCATGTGTGATAAATAACTAACTTACCTATACAGAAAACAATTTCACACTCCGAGACGATTTTCCGAATATGGTGTAGGTACCGAAACAACAATAATTGACTGTTAAAGAATGTTACGGTCATATTTAATAACTGATTTCTTATAGAGATTAGTTACCGATTTCCTATAGAAGCTAAGGAGAATATATTATATTATTTACGGAATAATATTACAGAAGAGCTTTCTCAAGAATTAATGTTTTTTATTTCAAATAAATCTTAAGGCACACTCTTATTAAACCAGACTTGATTACATAAGATAATTAAAGCATTTCATTAACTTGCATCACATCTGAGTAGTGGAAACATCTGTGCCTTTATTTGTCAATTTTATTTCCGTGATTATTTCACGCGAATCTACACCCACACCTCAATATCATTGTATCGTTGGTAGAATGATATATTAATAGAAAAAGTTCCCAATAAAGGTCTTGCTTGAAACATGAATGGTACGTCAGTAATTAGTCTCAACAAAATGATGAAATTGCGAGTATACAACAATAAAATGCCTGGCTTTCCTCCTTGTCGAAGAACACTCCCACTGTTTTGATCGAACCGATCGCTAAGCGGACGTCATATCCACCACGCAATGGCGATCAACATTCAAAATAACAATATATATACGGGACAAAAAAGTTTAAACAAACACTGTTTGTTTGTTCTTTTTTCACGAGATAAATCGTAAAATTATCAGAATCAGGTTGGATATATATGTATTACAAACAGGTGTTATTTGTTACGCGTGAAGAGTCCACACAGCAATTAGTTTGTGTATACAATTATTAAATATTTCTTTTGATTAGTTTTGAAAACACATTGTAAACTGATGCTGAATACACATTAAAATAAACCTTAATGTAATTTTTTATATAAACAAAATAACGTACATTTAAACTGCCCGATGGTCAATACAAAATTGTACCATGTGATCAAAATAATTAAGGTTTACAAATTCACATTCAGTCACATTCCACAGACGGTGCATGGTATGTCGCCGATTTGTCGTCGATTATAAGTAAGTCAGTTAGCTTATCAATGATGAATGTCAAGTTATGAACATTTGCTGTATTTACTGCTTTTTATAAACACCGTATTTCTACACTGAACATAGAGAAAACAACGGCGATTTATTCGGAAAATAACCCTCGTTATTAACCATGTTAAAGGATATTCAAACTGTTATCCTTCATTCTTGTCATCAAGAACGCATTCATAAGATCGAACTGAACGTATAATAAAGAAAAAGAAGCATTACTATATCAAAGTTTAGAAATGTGTTATTGAAGGTAACACACCCTTAGATACCAAGGGAGAGCGATCATGGAAAATCATATAAATACAGCGATTACTTCACATCGGTTTCCTCTATTGAACATAAAACATCCCATTTGATACTTATTGTAATATGTCTTCATTACATATTCTATTTATTAGGTTTATATTAGAGTCATATATAATGTACCTATTTTAATTGCTTTGATGTTATGGATCAAATGAGTTCCACCTGGTGATGAGTCATAAAAAGATTGTGCTGTTCTTCAGCAAGCAGCTGGCAAATGTAAAAATATATCTTTTTGTCATGTGTTTGTATTTCAAGCTCAACTACCTACCATTTTACGAAAACTAAGAAATCGTAGAGTCTGTTTTAGTGACTGTCATATATAAAACGAACTTCTAATGAGGAAGGTTTTTTGTACATTTTTGAGTACATAGCGTTAGTTTAACCCAGCATTAAGATTATAATCAAATGTATGAAAGCATCACAAGAGATCTGGTTTTAAACAAATTAACTAGTAGCAAGTGTATTTAGCATTTTTTTTTATCCTAAGGAACATCAACAGGTTTATGTAATTTCACCTGTCTTCAACATGATTTCTACACAATAAATATAGAGAATAAGAGGTTACTGCCTGATCGTTTTGTTGTATATTATGCAAGGCGTAGGCTTATGTAACGGCGGGGCTTACCAAGATGTAAGTCTTCTGTTGTGATTTTGAAGTCCTGGTCTGATATGTTTTCATTGTTTTTAGTTATTGTTTTATTTTAGCAATGACTTCCATATTAATTTAATTCAAATTTACAGTTCTTTCGTGCTGTCATCAAATGGCTTAGTAAACCCACTCAAATTAATGCCAAACTAGTTGGAAAAGTATTTGTATTACATAACGACTCACTCAAAAGATGTATGTTTATTGTTTTCCAAAGCAATTCTGTAGAAAATTTGTCAAACTGCAGCAGACCAAATATTTAACCTAAAAATAAAATTATTCTTCCTACTTCATTTAGTTTTATTATTAATTATGTTACAACTGTGTATTTAAAATAAAATTATTTAATACATGTTACATTGAGTTCTATTATTAATTGATAGCTATAGTGTTTTTATTGTTTCGATATTTTTTATTGTTTTATTTTATTTGTCTTTGTTTTTGTCTATTTATATTTGGTGCTGAAATTTTAACACGTCTTTTTACCTTTGACATTTGCATAGGCAGGCGTGTCTTTATCTTACATTACTTCACGAGCAATAACTAATTCTTTATATTTTGAAAGGTTTTTATATATAACCCTTTTTGTCTTTCTATGGATAAAATGTAATACATATTAATATCAATGGTTTGTTTTCATGAATCTGATTTAGTTGTACAATACAATATGACTTATTTGTTAAGTTTTAGTAGTATGATCTTATAAAACACATGGACTGATATATGAACTTCCTGTTTAACATGATATAAAAATGTAACATGCACCGTTAGATCAGGCAGATATCAATCTAGTTGTATAATAAAAGTCTTAATTATGCATTGGTTACTATAATTACAAATGTAATATACATATTTAGCGATTACAATTATAATCAATAACTGTGTTACGCATAATGATCAACTAACTATTGAACAGGTTATACAAATATATAATTTTATGTCGTATTTAAAAAATGTTTAAGCAAACGCCGAAAAAATACTTAAAATGTGTGTTTTAGTTAAGTATGATTTATTTCTAGTTTCCGAGTTTAGCGTGAAATACTTTGACGGGATTTCCTTCAGTTCCGAGAATAACGATAAATTACCACATAGCCAGCAGCATAAATAAATAGTTCCTTTGAGACCAATTGATAAAAAAGTCTACTAAATATGACAATAAAAGCTCTGTGGACAATCTGTGGAATCTGACCAATCTTTTCAATATATAATGAATGGATTCTATACGATCAATGGAATAACTTTGTGTAAGACATTTTACAATAAAAGAAGTAAGCATTGAACTATTGTATTTGTGTGCATGAGTTGGGATAAACGGACAGTTAATGTTGCTTGTATTAATAAGTTTAAATAATTGTTTATACACAATATAAAAACGTGATATTTCCCTAGGTTACATTCTTGTCGTCTCACCATCAACGTATGCTTGTTTGTAATTGAATTCGATGTATATGCTAGGGTAAGAATTACAACACATTCAGTATGCAGAGGAACACTGTAAATCGGTAAACATATAACCGTTTATTTGTATGTATATGATACACTCTGTTGAATAAAAAAACGGTTGTAGTTTATACATTTGTTCATTATGACTCTAACAAAATACAATTATGTTGCTCTGGTTTACATCAGACTTATTGTATTTTAACGGTGTGATTCGAATGGTGATGCATTGAGATAAAGTTGCATTTTCGCGTGTTGTTTGTGACTAAATCTGGGTGAAAGTAAGGTTCGTGCCCTTTCATATCATTGTAAACCCTCCATGCCTAGTACATATATTTTGATGACTCCAGATTAATGTATCTTTTCTTGAAGCTGCAATTTATTTTGTAATGTGTTGATTTGCAATTAGCTCATTGCATCATAGGAAGAACTTTGCACGAATAATATCAATCCTTCTGATCGCGCAACTTTCTCTCGAAATTCTACAATTAGCAATTCAATTGACTAAGTTATGAGTAGCATTGTATTTGTTGTTGCTTCTACTGCCGCAACAGTTGTTGTGTATGATGAATTACGCTTTTCCACATAGAACAAGGTTTTAAGAACACATATTGTATTTAATTGTTTTTTTATACGGTAATGATTCATTCAACTGAAGATAAATTAGCCTAGCTAAAGCATGTCACAACGCTATTTTTTACATCAGTTGTGAAGGATTTAAAAATAGAAACATATCTGGAAACGAAAGTCGATTCAGGCCCCGTTTTCACAAAACGATTTTGCAATCGAAAATCGATTTTTACTGACATCGATTTTCATTTTTGTATATCAACTACAATGGAAATCCATTTTCAATGACAAGCAAAATCGATTTTCGATTGCAAAAATGCAGTGTGAACACGGGGCCTGGTTAAAATTAAACCTAGCGAATATAATGAGAAACCGACTTTGACGTGTAACGATTAAACGTGTAAAGGACCTGACAGGGCTTATATTCTTCCAGTACGTAGCCAGAGAAAAAAATCGTCATGTTTTGAACATTTTGGTACAAACAAATGCATCGTTAAGTTATAAAATTCCAAATCAAGTGTAGATGAGAAAACGTGTCAAATGGTTTGGTACATTTAGTATATGTTTTAGCTGTATACGATAGTCTCATTTTGTTTCTCCTAACAAGAAGATATATATATAACCCTATCAATGACAAACGGCTTTAAAAGCTCTTCAGAGCTTGTGTTTTATCATGTTTAAAACCCCGACTTTATAAATAAATATTACTTGACTTGACTTGACTTGAACCGTCCAAAAATTACAAATAAATCAACTTAATTATTTCTGAATAGCTTCATCCTAATTTTCCAGAGTTTGGGTTAGATTTTATGAATGCCATTCAGTCGTCAATGAGTGAAAAAATATAGTCCATTAATATTACTGATTGCAAGTTGTTTTTCCTATAGCAACCGGCCGTTGTTTAGACGACGTCATTTCGAGCAATGATGTATTGATATATATTGCCTAACGCCGAGAAATATAAGATGAGGCGTTCGATCACTTTCAAGTGAATAGGAAATTTATCCGAATAATCGAACGTATCACATCACATCAACATTTGTTAGCATTGGACTTATTTTGAACACTATTAAAGGGACCTTTACACAGATTTTGGCATGTATTGAAGTTTGTCATTACATGCTTTATATTGATAAATGTAAACATTGGATCTAAAAAGCTCCAGTAAAAAACAATAATAAAATTAAAGTAAGAAAAAAAAGTAACCCTCAACTGGGCTCGAACCACTGACCCCTGGAGTAAAAGTCTAAAGCGTAGACCACTCGGCCATCCATGATCTTACAATGAGTGATGTATTTTGTACTTTATTTAAGTAATCCTCGTAGTTTCACAAAATAATGCGAAAACAACAGAACTCTCTTAATTATTCAATCGTTTCGCGTTGCAACGCTTTATAATTTTAAGTTTTTTAAATCGTCAAAAGATTCATATAATGGGTTTTGTAGAGCATGGTAAATAATCCGTATTACTGTTTCCTCACACATATCATAACTACAAAGAAAATTTGCTTATCTGAAACAATTGATTTAATTTTGTCAATTTACAAAAACGTGAAAAGGCCCCTTTTAAAATTCTAAGAAGTTGACCAAAGTTTTGAATGTGTACGCATTAAAGACGAGAATAACAGTAGTCGCACCGTTCGTCTGTGGCTGTGATGGTAAACGATTGCGTACGTGATTCCCACCAGATTAATTTTCCGGTATATTTTTAATTTCTTTGATGATTTTAATGTAACCTCCAATACATATTGCATATTGGAAACATCCGTTGAGTCGATGAAATAGTTTTTTCTATCCACGGCCTTAAAAAGCAATACACAATATATTTGTCTTGCCCTGTGATGGTGCGTTAGATCAATTTAACAATCGTCATTGATTCGTGAACAACGTCGTTATTAGTTTGCTCACGTGAAAAGTGCAGTTGACTTCATTTTTGTACAATATGATTATTGAATGATAAGAATTAACTTAAATGGTATACATATATAATATCACAACAGGTAATAAATAACACATTAACATTCATATCCATATCATAAGACGGATCAAACTCTATGTTTCACGTCACTGCAGTTATTTATGTGTTTATGTTAATTAAACATAATTTAATGGAAAACCTTGTCAAACTTTTTTATTATTGACTATATGCACTCGTCATATATGTAAGCGTGTAAGAGTTATTATCTGTTTTAACAAAGGCGCGTTGTAGAAAATTACTTAGAATGAGTCGTATCAAACATACATTTGTTTTCCTTTACCGTTTGAATTTAAATTTAAGGCCATAAACTGAATTGTCTGTTAATTTGCATCTAAAACTGAGAACTGCAATTCAAGAGGGTTGTATGAAATTTCCTCAACGATTCGGGAATTTCTTGAAATGACTTTTCAATTACGGACTTCTCAAAATGCATGATTTCTTCAGGAATTCAACGTAACGCACCCCCCCCCCCCCGAATTGTATTCAGTCATTTCATGAAAATGCTCAAACGACTTCAAATATATTCACATGTGTTAACTGCTTGATTAAGTGCATGAAACTAAACTTGTAACATTTATTTATTTAAAAAATGTACATCTTTGAAAACTAGCATCAATATGAACACAAACAAGGTATTTCACGCTGTTGTCATATTTCATAAAGAGACAAAAGAAGAAATTCCACATAAACATATCTCATATCTCTTCTCCAGGAACAAATTGTTAACTGCCTAAATTTATAGCTTTAATAAGATGGTTATAATTACATTTGAACAATCTAACTTTACTTCTGAATTACGAAATGGATACATGTAAGTAAGACAAATAATACATAATGGTACATGAATGTTTGATACACATTTCAATCATCAAGGCATTATTCCAAGCTCACTCTTGTTATCTACCTCCGCTTGCAATTTATTTGTTTTGAAAAGTCAGACTGCATTGGCATCTGCTACAACAAAGTCTCTGGGCATTAAAACATGCACCACAATGTCTGTAAAATTTTCTTCCCAATGCTATAGTCGCAATAAAAGGATCAAAGATCACCATGAACAGTCTGTCTGACAGCTTATAGTTTTTTTTCTGTGTAAATATCCAAATCGGTAAGAATACGTTACGCACAGATGTCAAAATGGTTCCTGGAACACTTTAAACACGTGACCTCACATCATTCTGTACATGTCATTTTCATTTCGGCAAACAATAACACCAACAATCTTTCAAGGTCATCTATGTCTGTGTCAACTACTAAACTTCATCCCAAATTTTGCCTGCCTTAAGTTTTACACGGGTACATGTGAACATTATTGGGTCTTGAGACAATTTGGGCTGTCTTGCTATTAGAAATTGTTCATAGGTTGTAAGGCGGTAGCAGCAGTTATATTTGGAATATGTTGATTGTTAGCGGTAGTTGGCGGTGGCTGGTTGTTGGTAGTAGTTTGCGGTGACTGGTTAGCAGAAGAAGTAGTCGGCGTTGGCTGGTTGTTGGTAGTAGGTTGCGGTGACTGATTAGCAGAAAAAGGAGTCGGCGGTGGCTGGTTGTTGGTAGTAGTTTGCGGTGACTGGTTAGCAGAAGAAGTAGTCGGCGGTGGCTGGTTGTTGGTAGTAGTTTGCGGTGACTGGTTAGCAGAAGAAGTAGTCGGCGGTGGCTGGTTGTTGGTAGTGGTTTGCGGTGACTGGTTAGCAGAAGAAGTAGTCGGCGGTGGCTGGTTGTTGGTAGTAGTTTGCGGTGACTGGTTAGCAGAAGACATAGTCGTCGCTGTCTGGTTGTTGGCAGTGGTTTGCGGTGACTGGTAAGCAGAAAACATAGTCGGCGCTGGCTGGTTGTTGGCAGTGGTTTGCGGTGACTGGTTAGCATGGTATCAGTTGAGGATTTACCCAGCGCAATTCGATCATCTTCAGTTATATATAATATATATTTTGTTTTAGTAAACATACTGACAAAAAAATCGACGAAAATTTAAAAATGAACCCATCTCATTTGCAATATTTTAAATAAGAAAATATACGTCCTGTGTTTAATTTTTTTTCTTGAAAAGTCCTTCAAGAATATCAGCTGACCGAAGAACAACTTTTATAGGGATTGGTCGATTCCAGCATGATGGAAAAAAATGCCTCTCATACTCTTATGAACAAGATAACCGGTTATCATTGTTATAACCATTATTATAAATACGTGGTCACATAATTTATCTGTAGAATTTTATAATCTTATGTTTTGGTTTTCATACCTAACTCTATATACCATGAAATAATCCAAGCTGACAAAAACAAAGTCATCAGCAATTCATACTGTCAGATTAAGTTGGATTAAGTTTTGAACAATTTAAGCATTGAAACGGGAATTGTAAGAAAGCCATTTGTAACAAATATCAGGACTATTTAGCACCTCAAGAAGTTTGATTAACATCTAATTTATTTTATTGGAGAGAAAAACAGGTTTGCTTATTCAGTTCATCATCATGGACCGTGAAGAAGATCTTCTGTAGAAGGCAAACATGAATCACTAATGATTATAGCACTAATCATTTTTATCAAAGGATGTGCAATTCAAATCAAATTTGTGGGGTATATAGCAGCAAATACTGAAATATTATTATTTACCGTAAAATGACATACGGCAAAAATTGTTTTGATAAAATTTGAAGAAGAAGTCTGTACATAGCAACAACACTAGTTGAAGTGGAGTTGTACAAGCTGTTATATAAAAATGAACTAAGTTAGAAGGCAGTTGCACCCAATGTATATACGAATACATTATATACATGTATTGAAAACCTGTAAATACTGACCTTATTTCTTTTAACATCATGCCCATGTGTAAAGTATTATTGATGTTCTTGATTGATTGAGCACACGATCTTTATTAATCAGACTGAAAATCTATGAGCTAGATCATTATCAGATGGTCAAATAAATATGTATAGCTATGTCAAAGATCTCCATCGGATATTAAAAATTAGAATGTATAGCTTTGAAGTAGATCTTCATTAATGTTCTACACAGAAAGCAAAGTCATGCGCCAAGTCTTCGTCATGATTCCTATCTATTCCCATAAACTGCTTATGTGTGAAACATAATGCAAAGTTATGCGTTTAGTTTTCATCTTATGTTTATTTCTAAATCATAGATATTTTTAGATCAAAATGTCAATCAGTCATGCAACTATAAATGCAAAGGAAATCGCTTTGTCGTTATCAGTGTTTCCAATCTGAAAGGTGTGTGTACGATCTGCATCAGAAGTGCATATCAGAATGCACAGCTATGCATAACAAATGTTACAATCATAATTCATAAATTTGGAAAAATAAATCTTCCTCAGATGTAAAGTAATCATACTGCATACCTCTAAGCTAGATATGTATCAGATGTTAACAACGGATTGCATCGCTTTTATGCGTTTTTTATGACATTTTGATTAAGATATGCCCCATAGCTAATCATTTTCATTCTAATATCAAAGATCTAGTGTAGATCTAGTGCATACCTTTTAATTCTAATGAACTTTAAATATCTTATGAAGATTAAGTGCATAGATTTACATTCGATACCCAATACATGATCAGCGAATATCTGCTGGTGATGGTACATCTAACAGTAAACTGCAATCATCTTCAAGGTCAATAGTTACATTTTAAACACGTACACGGATGCTTGAAAATTTCCCGATGAAGTAAACACATTATAATTGCCATCGGTCACTATAATAGATGTTTTCTTGAATCCTGTTCCCAAACGGTAATAGTGGTTCACCCAGACACACCGCTGATAAGCAGCTAAAGTAGAATTTTACGTCTGGTGTGCGTGTGTATGAGCGTGCGTGCTGGCGTACGTGCTAGCGTGCGTGCGTGTTTGTGTGTATGTGAGTCAGATTGTGCGATGGACCGGAGTAGACACGAAAAACTGAGAGGCAGGTGTTATCAAAGTATTTTATCAGAACCCACATTGTGAGGCATCTTTTGTGGATATTTGTTTTGAATTGTCTGACAGTAAATGGGGTACGTTATTGAAACATGTTTGTTGTAATACCAGCTGGCTAAATCAATTAAGTGAGCCTTCATTAATCAATCTTAAACGGTTAATGTGTTTGCACTTTTCAAAATAATTGTTTTATAGTATTACATTTACTACAAATCAGTATGGCTGTTAAAACCCATTCTTTTATTGTTAATTGAAACGTTTGAAAACAAATAAAATAAGAAATGATCTTAATTGATTTCAATATATTTTTGTACATCCCATTTAAATGATCGAAGTTAAGTTAAATATAAGCTGACAATTTAAATTTAGAAGTATGGAAAGTACTATTTGGTGCTTTGAATAGCGATATTTATTAGAAATATTTGTTTGTTAAAGAAATAATCAGTTCCGTTGATGTTTCGCTATTTACTATTCAATAGGTTATTTCTTGTAAATGAATAAATAGTTATATTGTTGAATGATCAAAGCTTTAGCACTACACGTGTATGCTGCACAGCCGTTTATCACGGACGCCCCCTGTTTGGGGTGCAAGAATAACTGAGACAATGCCACTTCCGATGTGGCGCTAAGGACCTATGTTTTGAACATTCACGTTTAAAACTACAGGGTGAGTAGGTTTTATATGTGTGTTTTTTTCAACATAGTTCGCATTATTTAAAACATCAAGCAATGTAGTGCGATTCAGACAAGTTTAATTGATCACAGATCACAGGTGGTTAGCGTGTGTTATAGTTATATATAGTTATAATCTGAGTATTTTTCATTCAAAATGATGTTTTTACTAATTAAGATTGTAACCACACGCTAGCCACCTGTGTCACAAATGTACAGAAAAATACAATCACAACCCATTTGGAAACGTGTAGACCTTTATTACTTTTGGCATGTTAGAATTGTTAAAAGCAAATCGATGCATTTTGTCTATGTGACGATTGATTTGAACATGGACAGGATGTTGCATGCAGAAAAAACATTGGCTTCTTGCCGGTCTGATGGATAGTTTTGCATTTTACTTTAAGAGATATCCAATGCCAAGGGGATGGCGCTAAGAACAAGAGGTGGCGCCTAAGGACAAGTTTAGCTGTTGTTTTGTGAAACATTCTATATAACGGTTTGTACGTATGTTTTTCCAGAACTTATGTTTGTAAGTTGACTACTTAAATTTTCAAATATATAAGCACATTTGAGTCGCGTACGTGTTGAAACATAAATTTAAGCAGAACAAGTTGTTTTGTTATAATGCCTTGCTGTTTCAACGTTCATCTTTTTAAGATAAAATAAAATGCGTTGAAAAACGTTCAATAAAAGGCTGTTTGCATATGTTCGATATCTATTATTGATCCGCTACGGTGTTATAACTCGTATTAGCCCTCCGTTAAACGTTGACTACTGAAAAAAGGTAAGCATCGCATGCATACAAGACACTATTATCATCCAATACAGTCGAAATTCAGTCAAGCATGGCAAATGTTGTATAGCTCATTTACATATGGATAAAATGAAAGTAAATGTTCTTGGAATGAGGGCAATCAACAAGCACATTTTATAAGTTAATACATCCATGTTCTTTTTAC
The DNA here is from genome assembly GCF_020536995.1 of Dreissena polymorpha. NCBI lineage: Eukaryota > Metazoa > Mollusca > Bivalvia > Myida > Dreissenidae > Dreissena > Dreissena polymorpha. The sequence goes on from NC_068355.1 coordinate 172,951,614, forward strand.
ATGAATATTGAGTACAGAAACGTATAATCGGTCAACATTAAAACCTGGATCGCTCACTTATGCTCGTGGCTAATGTTCGAGCTGCATTTGTATTTAACGCTTAAATACAATGTTTTATATCCCATTTATCGTGTCACTGGTATTATATGGCCGTGTTTTTTGCAAATTGGAGTTTTAATGAAATGACAAGGAAAAGCTGGACCCTTGATTCACGGAAAAGATATAAAATTGAGCGAGACAATTTCCACTAAGCAACCCTGAAAGAACCCGTGTATTAAACGCATTGCCACAAGTACTCCACATAACAGATTTATAACTATATTCAATTCAATAGATTGATGTCACTAATTGTACGACAACGCGGTTCGCCATTTGTAGCAAAGATAATGCAGTCTAGAAAATTATACTTTATGTCAGATGGGAAATTAAAATTCATTATTTGATGAAACGTACCTATACACAGAACACAAATTCGAGAGCTCAAATTTAGTGACGTCTTTCGCGGAAGGTGATGCAACCTCTGAAATGGGTAGCATATCGGCCATTGAAATAGATAAAACGTTTTAGGAATTCAGGACAGATGAATATACGTAAACTTGTCTAATGCAATATGTCATGACACGACAGGATGCGTAAGAGAAAACATGTATATGTTGTCCTCTATGGCCTAGAAGCTTCCATACGTTATATATCCCTTATTCTCATATTATCGACCCTCCTCATCGTATCGAGTCTTTGACGAAACCCCCTCAAGAAGTGCTGGAAAGTAAATGTTTTCCATTTTAAAGTATTAATTTATTTGCTGTTTATTAATGACTATTACCATGATCTTTCTCATGGTTTCCGGTTTTCATTTGAAAGTAGGTCATGTTTATTATGATTACACATAATTGTATTAGCTAATTTTTTGGTTTATAAGTAGGTTTATCAAAATAATGTTGTATAAGCCGTTTTTTTTGGGAAATAAATAATTAGGAAAACATGAAGAAGAGTTTTGTTGTTCCATTAAGAAACTATGTATAGTAAAAGAACATGCGCATAGTAACAAACCTTTGCAAATATCAGAAGGGCCGAAATTATGAGAAACGGTGTACATGATACTGATTACTTCATCGAGTTTTGTTTTTGTCTCGCCGATAGTTTTGCAAAACATTAGCGATTTTAAAGCAGTTTTTGTTGTTATGTTCATCAATACACATTAAAATATAGATCGACGTATTAAATATGTATTTTTTTCAATCTCTTCACTTAAAATAATTAGATTTTCAGGGACGATACATTCCCTGAAATTGGTATTTTTGGTTTACTAAAGGTTTCTTCTTATCAAAAATCCAGTTTAGGCGGAATGTGTTATCCCGGATTAGCCTGTGCGGATTGCACAGGCTAATCTGAGGCGACACTTTACGCACAAGCATTAAATCCCCCTTTTTCACAGAGCACGGCTCATATATTAACTGCGTGTTAACGATACTGTATATATGTGATTTTTTTTCTAACTTTGGTTTACTTTATTTATGCTCGTAGTTTTGTCACTAAATAGTGACACGGTAAAACGTGTTACCTTATTGCGGTATAAAATTCTTGTTTGCGTAGACCTAAAATATAAATATTTGACTCTATATGAAGGACTTTGCGACACTCAAAGGCTCGACATCTTAACTTTGTTAATCTTATGGACTTGTTTACGCCATTCTTAACAAATCGATATAAAACACCAAACAATAACGACATATAACATGTGTAAGAGTGTTTGCGAAACAGACGGACATGTACATCAATGTAAAACAATCGTTTCGATGTCATTAGACAATAAATAAAATGTACAATAATAACAGATGGCGTCTACGTTCATGGTCATTCAAAATCATCTTTGCCAAGTTACAACGAAAACTTATTTAAGCAGATAAAAATTACGTTAACACCGTGGTCTCAATTCGTTAATGTTATTTAACCGTTAATCACTTACAAGTAATTTCAGTAAATTCTTTCTACATATTAAAATTGTATGCACGTGCACGTTATCAGTGTAAATTAGAACTTTGTTTTACCAATGAACAGTTTCAAGTTTCTAACATTAGACGTGTTATTTAGTTCTCAAATGTACATAAGGGTTAAATACATCTTGTAGAAAAATAAACAAACGTGCTGATGGTAAACATTTCTAAGATGTCTTCAAGAGGATCTTTCTTCAGTTGAAAATATTGATCGCTTCAGTGTTAAATGGCTATCTTCACGCCTGTTTTAGAAGTGCAATTTTTGGATGTAAAACATGAATTTCATATGCGTTATTCGGTGTTTACGAAAACTTTGTACGGAACCCAAAATGTACGTATCATGATTTAGATATAAAATATCTTTAAAACAATAACTTCAATCTCCAGTTTGACGTGAGCCTTGGGACCTTCAGGCGGCTTGCCATTTAGGTGAACTTACAATGTGCACATTGTCTGTATGCGCTTTTAGCCAGGTTATATACATACTTTCAGCGATTAAACAAGATGTGTTGATGGTCAGCCTTATCCGATTATTTACTCTAGAACATTCTGTCGAGATGGATCACTAAGTAAATGAAATGATAAAAACTAATGAATTTTAGATGATTAACACTTCCGTAAGCATTCCAGATAAAAATGCATTGAATTTCAAGATTCGTTTCAGTCTTCTTTAACGAGAGTAATTGTATTATAAGACACTTGATAACACTCAAACGATTAAGTACAATTATCATCCACAGCAAGTACAGATCATTCACACTTCTAGTTTTGGTATGTTCATGTGCGGTGTATCGAACTATAATTATATAAATTATGTATTGTTACTTGTAAATACCAATGAGTTATTTTATGTATACGATAATTAAAGCGCCCGCATTATGAAGTGTAATTATATTTTTGGCAACTTAACATCAGTATTTATATAACATGATGATTTACGTTTTATAAAAAAACATTAAGATTTTTCAAATTCACCCAAAACATCAAGCCAACATTCAAGAATTCCATGATTCATCTTTTGATTTTTATGAATGATAAGATTGATAAATTGAATCCTTTTAACGGCAATTATTTTAAGGTCTGTGAATATTTAGTGATTTAGTTTAGCTATATACATGTATGTTATTTATACACAGCAACATATAACATTAAGTATAGTAAAGTCGCAGATTGAAATGTACTGTGCAATTGTTATTGGATCTTTATGCTTTTGAAAAAAGGTTATCGGAATATTGTTTAATACATAACGAGTTAGAATGTTAGTGAATCAATATTTTAATAGTATTTATCTAGTCAATATCAACGATATATGTTGAAAGCTTTCGTGTTTGGAAGCTATGAACAATACATATGATTTCTCGAACATTAGTTATTATACCCACACTAACGTACATATAAAAATGTTAATAAAGTTGTGCAGGTTGATTGATTAGTAGACAATAAAACACAAGCCGACAATGCACATGAATGTATGCACAAAAAATGTAAATATATGTACTTAAAACACCTGTGTAATGAACAAGAACACTTAAAGCAGTAATTTTAAGGATTTAATGAAATTGTGAGCGTTGTTGCGATCCTGCTGCATCATTTGCAGTCCCTTCTACGAACTAGTTAATCTTACTGAAAACATGTTAAGAATGTTATTGAATAAATAAGACAGGTCTCTTGACACTTAAAACATGTCTTGTTTTAACCAGATAATTGTGCCATAGTGAGTGCTTACAATAGCAATACAAGCATATATTCTGCGAGATTTTCTATGCTGGATTTTTTAAAGAAATGAAACGACGAGTATCCACTCAAATCGATGTCACTTAAACTATTCGTCCAAGTTTCATATACAAAAAACATCTATCATTATAACTCAAAATACTAACAAAGGAAGGTTATCTTTTATTTACAATTTTCGAAATCATTTACATTCCATTAAAGAATGCTGATTTCTCCCCCGTCGTTCCCTATTTGCTCACTGGTCGCCCATCGACGAAGAGAGTTTCGTGGGGGTTCCTTTTTGGTTAAACAAATGTACAAATTACGACTGCTCTCTTGTCATTGTATATAGCCATTGTATTTGGAATGTGTGTGATATTAACGGGTTGATTTGCCTGGACAAAATGTTATTAAAACGGGACATCTGTAAGTGAAGTTTTATTTCCATCTTTCAGAAAAAGATGTTGATATCGTGACACAAACTGTGCGTGTATAATTGTCTCAATGTTTCTGAGAGAGCATCGTTAACACGAACTTCACGTATCCTTTCAAACGGATTGAGAAGCAAAATGAAAATGACATTTGGTTATTGTTACATATACTAGCATAATCGTATTTTTGATAAATATATTGTATTTAAAAATTACTATCACTAAATTAGACAGTTGTTGTATATGCCAAGAATGTAGATCTATGCACGTAAAAAATATTAACATATGTACATGAAACACCTGTGTAATGATCAAGAACACTTAAAACAGTAATGTTACGGATTGAATGAAATTGTGTGCGTTGTGGCGATTCTGCACGCATCGGTAAAACTGGTAATAATGAGATGCGGGCTTGCATTTTATTTTACAATAATCAGTAGTTTTGATCTAATATCTTATATCTCTTCAAAGTTTATCAACAAATGGCATCACTAGTGGTGAACAAATGATGACACAGATGACGTAGTAGCCTCGTAATAATTCAAAAGAGTATACTGCAGTAGAATCTGAAGTAGCATTTAAATGTTCATGTAAATTTATTTGAAAAATTAAATCAAGCGTTACCAACAGCAACAAAAACAGTCGTTAATCAAATAGCAAATCTAGCAAGTCAAATGTAACTAATACATTATTATTATTATTTGCATTGAAATCGAACTTTGGAGTCGGGACAGTGCGAGCTAATATTCGCGGTAAATACAACGCGTAAAATCGTGTAAAATTGTTTTAATGCGATTAAGATCAATGTTTAAACGTATAAATATCTTACGACACATTCGAATATGCCATGTGTTGTTACAGGAAGTTTTCCGTAGATGTATTTTTTTTACATTAAACATCAGAATTTTGATTTAAAATCGGTTTGGAAAGAACCTCCTGCCATCAAATCACGGTTTTCGCTAAAAGAAATGCAGTCGATAAAATAGCAGAAGTACAAGGTGATTTTCTGTACAAAAGGACACTGGAGAGCTGGTACTTTGTTTTCTTTAAGGTTTGATTGCACGAAATCCAACTCCGATAGGTTACCTTTCCTTTATTTCTTTTTCTTTTGTTTCTTATTTATTTAGCGTAGTATCCATTTTTAAATGATACTGCCATTTTTCGAAACATGCAATAAAAAGATATGCCTGCATGAAGACACCATCACATTTCTTGGTTCCAACAGTGGAATTTAAACGAATGCACAGTACCTGCATCCAAATCGTTCATCTTCCAGTTTATTCCTCTTTTAAATGCAATAGAATGTTGCATAGACATAATAGAAATACGCACTAAAGACATTTCCGCTTGCTCAATGGCTTTAAGTTATTATTTCCTGACAAAAAATATTCACTCAGTATCAGTTTTTCTTTGGTGTCTTTCGATGGATAAGATTTTATTGGTAATGACTTCATGTGACGACCGATGGCAATAATGGCAACCTTCCGCACGCGATTTCACCAATGATAACGAAATACTGTTCTCGAAACCCGTATAAGCAAATTTCCTTCTTGTATATATAAATATGTGCATTGTTGTCTATCTACTAGACGCAAGGTGTTTATTTGTGTTTGTAAGATTTAATATTGTGACAAAGTTCAGTCAAAGCTTACTTTAAAATTACAATATGCAAATGATGATTCGTTTTCGATCACAATGTAAGACTGAACCCCTGTTGATTGTAAGTTGTTTTTATTTTATTTTATTTATATGTGTGTTATTTTGCCGAAACACATTTGAATGGTTTTCTTCCAATTACATTGTTTTCTTCATTTTTCATAATTAAGTTACTAGCATATATACGAAACATGGACTAAAATCATTTGGCGAATTGAGATAGATTACACTAGAAGGATTATAAACTTATCATAATACATACGTGTTAACACTCGAAAGTACATTTAAAACTTTTATCTCGGATGGCTTGTGCGGGTAATCAACATTTTAAATAACTGTGCGTATGTAACAAAATTAACAGTTCATCGGATTTGATGGGAGTTATATTATTTCGAGTATCATAGCGCCCGCACTATTGACGTTGAACATCAGGATCATATATGAAGATAAAGATTGTCAACCATTTTAATTAGAAAACAAAGTTATGAAGCCGAACGATTGTCACTAAAAGCTCCTTTCTTTATCGTGATCTCCAAGCATGTTTTAAAGAATGAATTGTGTGATAATTGCAAGGTCTTATTCCAATAATCAAATATATTGTTTTTGTATAATTGAAGGAAAAAGCCCAAACAAAATTATGGGAATAAACGATGTAAGCGTTGTAAATATTAAAAAGGTAAAAGAAACTTGTTCATGCAAATTTTACTCGCTGAAAAATTAGGATGCCGGGAATGAAATAACACTTAAACTGTATCTTTAAATTAAATCTGAACTGTGCTATGCAACATAACAAAATGATAGAATCAGATTATACGAGATGGCATCGAGGATTTTGTTGCCTTTTGTGTATGATCAAAATAAATATTGCGAATCTCAATATTTCTTATAGAACATATGTAACCACAGTATATATAGTTATATATGACCACGAGTAAAATAAATTATAAATCATTCACTGACGGCAACACTTTTTCGATTTCTCTATGACACTAAATATAAAACACCACAGCCACTTTTTTCTTGTGTGCATTTTTGGTGCGGGATGCGGCGCTATATGATATGCCCGGAAAATGTTCTGACGGTTTAATAAGGGGGGTGGGGTTTTAAAAAAGACCCCCCCGCTAATTTTGCCGGGCTAATTTTGTTTTCAATATACAATGTCAAACACTAATTGTACTACGAGAGTTGTATCGCATAAGTCATTACAAAAAAATGGTATAAATAGGAGATGAATACGTTAGTAAGTCTAAGAACGTTTGTTTGCAAACATGTCTGTGTACAGTCGTTTTGCGAGGCTTAGAAAATCTGAACCACGAGCCTTCAGTCGCTATCAAACTATGGACCAGAGACTTCAAACCTTTGAAGACAGGCCATCCAAACGCAGCGTGTCAAAGGAAGACCTGGCTAGCCAAGGGTTCATCTACGACCCTTGTGTCATCTCCGACACGAGAGAGAATTTCTCCGACACTATTTTTAATTGCGTTAGATGCGTGTTTTGCAATGCGCACATTTCCATTTGGAACATGGACAAAGTAGATGTGAGAGTTAGGCATCGACAGCTGTGCCCCGCTTGTCCTTTTGTGTTCGATTGGAACATGAACAAAGAAGAAATAGTGAGACTCAGTCATCGACGGTTTGGTCGTGCTTGTCCTTTTGAATTTGAATTTCTTGACTATGAGTTATGCGATAGGTACTTGGAAAACGAGTTTGAAAAGCAATATGAAAGAGATAATTATGGAATTGTGGAAACAGAAAGCGATCAAGATGTTCATTCTAGCGATGATAACCAAAAATATTCAAATAAATCGGTAGAAAGTCTTCAAACAAAAGATGACCAAAAGTATGACGAATACGATAATTATAGTGATTTGGATGAGCTGCTAATGGCGAAAATTGACAAGACTTGTACTCGTACCCGCTACAAATCTTATCAAAAACAAACTGAAAAGCAGCGTAAAAAGGCTGAAAACAGGCTGAAAAAGAAACGAAGAACAAAAATACGCAATGCAAAACGAGATCAAAAGCAAACATATTACCAGGACAGAATCGACGATGATAATTACATACCTCAAAAAGGTTCCAATGATCAAGATGTAAAGAAACATGATAGAAAAATGTGTTGGGTTTGCAGAACTAATGATGCTGGCGATATACTGGAAGAACAGGTTTTCGAATCTTACGAACAGTTTTATCAAAAGCAAAAATATTACCGGGGCGAAATCGACGATGATAATCACATATTTCAAAAGGGTTCCAATGATCAAGATGCAGAGATACATGATAGAAAAATGTGTTGGGTTTGCAGAAGCCGTGATATCGATGATATGATAGAAGATCAGTTTTTGCAATCTTACGAAAGTTTTTTGGAGGAAAAATATAAAGAAGAATTCGACAATTGTTTTGCGGACGAAATCAGTGGCATCGATGATGAAAAACAAAATCAGGTTGAACGTCTATGGGATGAAGAGACCGAGTATATTTATTTTTCTGACTATGAGGCATTCGTTCAATACATGGATGAATATGAGAGGCAACATCCATGTATTTGTATAGGAAGTTTAGGTGTATTTTCGATAACGCTACGACTCAAAACATTTGAATATAAGCAATCATAACATGGATATTGAAAATGAACAAAGAAGATGTAAGACTCAGGCATTGACAGTTATGGCATGTTTGTTCTTTTGTGTTCGATTGTGCATGTATGTGTCAATAAAAAACCCTAAAACGATTTTGCGTATTGTTTGTTTTTCGAGAAGTATCAAAAAATAAACACAAAAACACAAGCTATAATACAATACATTTTATTCAACAATCACGATGTGACACAATTTGATGGGTAAATTTTGTCATCGCATTCGCGCTAAACATTTCAAAAACGTGCTCTGTTTCAAGAATATCTTTGGCAATATCTTTTGACTTTTCAGCACCTCGAAAATCAATTGCACCACATATCCAGTTTTCGGCATGAATGAAACCATACAATAAATCGAATCTGCACCGGTTCGCTTTCGTAGCAAGAACGTTCAAGGTTTCTTTTGTCACATCTTTGATCAGAAACGACCAAATTGAAAAGGTTTTTCTTGAAGTACAAGAGTCCATCAGCGCATGTTGAATCTTGATTTTGCTTATGTTTGTTTTGCTGCAAACGAATTCAACAATTTCATCAAATAGACACATTATCAACTTCGTTGGTTGTAGAGAAGCTTTGAGTTTTGCGTACGTTTCGAATTGATGTGCAAAATGTTCTCTTGTATTTATTTCTACATGCTGGAAATCTGTCCACAGACACATAGGAATGCTATTTGTGGTGTAATCCATGTGAATGACTGAAAGACAAATAACTTCAATTTGTTGTTTGAAAATACTTATATAGGAACTTTCCAAAATGACAATGCATCAAAAACTCGTCATGTATATGTTTGTGCATATAGTTGCCCTGTTTTTTCCCTTAGTTTTACATACAAATGCGTTAGGACGTCCTAAACCAAATTTTTATGAACCGTCTTGTTTCAAGCATGTACAGGACACACCGATTGACGTTACGAATGGTTTATTTTATGTGTTGATAAACGTAACCTATGAGTATTTGTCATTATACGACGATGTCAAAGAAAATTTACAATTTTTCAACAAATGGATGAAAAACCCAGAGTTTAGTTTAGAAGGTCATGAGCAACAATGCAAATCCATAGGTCTATCTAGATGTCCGAACAAGAAAAAAGCGTTTTCAAAACCGGTATACAGTGTAGTTGATGGTTTTGTAGCGGGATCAATGTTTATCACTTACGACTTACCAAGTCTTTTAGTTAGATTGCAAATTGAGCCGAAAACGTACTCTATCAGTGAGTTTGTAGAATCTGTGTTTACTGAAATTTACACACACGCTTGGATACCTTTGTTTCCGTACAATTTTTCATTGACATATGATGGAAGTGAAATTTGTGCAAATGGGATGCACGGTCATGCCTTCATCAGATTTAATATTGAACTGTGTACAACGTTCGGAACATGGTGCGATGTGAATTTAGAAGGTGCTAGTCCCGAGAAACAGGATCATGCGTTAACACGAATCAAAAATGCGTTATTGAAGAGAAAAATGAATGATTTGTCAGTCGCCAAGTATATCAAAGAATATGATCTAGGTTTGGAAATAATCCCTTCTAAGTCCAAAGAATTGCGAGACACAATTACACAAATAGAGCAAGAAATGAGTGAGATCCGCTTAAAAATCGATGATAAGTTCGACTTTGACTATGATCAATCTGACGAGAATTACTCTGACGAGGATAACTTTGATGAGGATTACTCTGACGATAATTTGGATGAAAAGCAAAGCGCTGAAAATGTTCCAATTATCGATTTTTCTGACTTTTTTTTCAAAAACACTAAAGTACTGTCAGTAACAAACAAACCTATCGTTGACCCTATCGTAAGCCAAAAAATTCACGATATTCAAAATGCCAATACTTTCGTTAGCCAAACATTTTACGATATTCAAACTTCTACCAACAAGCCAAAAAACAAAATAAGTCCGCCAGTTAAAAAAAATACTGTTGTTAACCAAACTTCTCACAAAATTCAAAATGCTCTTAACAAGCCAAAACTCAACGTTAGTCTGCCAGTTAAAAACGATAACATCGTTAACCAACAATTTCAAAATATGCAAGATGCTATCAACAAGCATAAAATGGGAATTAAGCACAACAAGCAGACCGTTGCAGAAGTATCTACGTATGGATTGCAAAATTGTTACTGCATAGCATGTAATCGTTCTACTACAATTGGCAAAGTACATAACAATCGTTGCTATTTCATCGACTTGGATTCATCATTCAAGATTTCCTCTAATACGCATTTTTCTCCGTTTCGTGAATACACACTCTTGATTATCAACGAACGTAATCATGCTTTACGTGCGATGCTAAGTCAAATAGTGAAACAAGTGAGTAACGAAGTTATTCTCGCGAAAAAGGCTTCATCATATCGACTTACTGTCTTCAGCACCAAAGATGGCACAACTGTTGATAAGATTTGTATGTCGTTATTCAGAAATACGTATCAAATTGAGAATTGTACCGAGAGCACGAATGCTGTGCTTATAGCGAGAAATGGTCATTTCATTCGCGTACCACAAATACAATTGGCTAATTTCACGTACTGCGATATTGGTGCTGTGAAAGCGGAAAATGGCAAATGTTTTCGGATTGATGCAAATTGTTCGCACTCAAGTATTGCGAGTGTTTACGATTTGGATGATAAGTTAGTTTCATATTTGGTTAGCATTACTCAGAACACTGCACACAATATGAGTGAGGCAAAGTTTCAAATAAAAAATATAGATGACAGTTCTGTCACAAGCGAACACTTCATTGTGTACAACAAAAGGACGAACAGTGGACAAGAATGCACGTATGTCGATATGCGATCAAAGACCATTTCAATCGAAAAATGCAAACACAGTCCCACGATTTGCGAGGTTTTGTTGGGTAAAAGTACATTGAATGACGAACCGGGACTAAGAAAATTAACGTTTTGGGAAACTGTCGCTGTTTGTGTTGGTGGATTCATTGTGCTTGTGATAGCTGCTATTTGCTTCATAATTGTACTACACAGCATAGCTCGGCATAACGAAACTGTTGTAAAGAGTTAACATATATCAAAGCGTTTGTATCCGCTATTGTCATAACTCACAATGACTTCGTATGACAACATGTATACCATTGAACGCGAGAGCATTGGTAACACTCAAGAATTTTCCATCCACGTTTTTAAATGCATCAGCGTTTTGATCAATGAACAAGAACTGCTCGAAAGCATTTTTGAAACCATACTAGACGATATTGGAGACGAAAACGTGTTCATATTCGACTTGACAATCGAGTTTTGTTTCACAAAAGTTAGTAAAACTCTACATATCAGTCAGCTAAATTCGCAAAACTGTTCGTGTTTTGACATTACTTGTGCTATGCAGGAACACGGAATCAATTTCACGGTACCAGCTGATCTTCACGTCTCAGTAACAAAAAGCGTATAAACACATTTTTATTCACAATCTCGAAATATCGAAATTTGTATGGATTACAAAGTTAAACCATGTAACGGTATGCGTTGCACTTTATGTTCTCAAATAAAGAGTGAAAATAGTTTTCAGTTCAATTGTGGTTTTGTATACATTGTTGAAGATGGAGAGAACTTGACTTGTAAATCAAAAGATGTTATATATGTTCTGAAGTGCAAAACTTGCGGCGGTGAGTATATTGGCGAGACCGTTAATTTGAGAAAACGCATTCACACACACAACTCTCATATTCGAACAGAACAGCACTATTGTCGAGCTACTGATCATTTGATAGAATGTGGGAAACACTTGTGCGATGTAAAAGAACGTTACACTGTATTCGTTTTGGAGACAGAGCGAGACAAGCATGTGCGTAAAGCAAAAGAGGCGTACTACATTCGTTTATTCCAGCCAATGATGAACAAGTAAGGCGTGCATTATTTTTCAAGCGTATATATATAGCTGCAGTTAACAAAATAAGCACACTCGCAATCACTTTCTACGATGGCACAAGCAATGTTGACCTCGAGCTATGCTATAAAAACGAACAACCGAGAACGAATACAGCAGTTTGCGAACACTGTACTCAATCACGGCGTGAAAAGGAATTTGGTTTCTGAAGTCGAGTCAGGTGTCTTCTTGTCGCCTAACGATTATTTGAAGATAAAAGAACTTTCAGAGAAACTAAAACAGATTGATGCCAAACTAGCGCAGTACAAAAGCCTCAAAGTAAGAACGCAGAATCTGATAAAGGGCATCAAGAAAACAAAAAACCTGCAGGACGATGTTGTGAAGACTGTGAGCTCTAACGTTTTCGATCGAATTCCAATTGATGTGATTAACAAAATACTCGGTTCTGGGGAAGACGAAAACATGTTTGCGCTAATAGAGCGAATAAAATCTTCCAATGTTGAGGAAAAACGCAAATATGCCGATATCGACATCTCCGATACAGAAATCTCAGATACGCTAAACGATGATGAAAAGGAAATTATGAACGGTCTGGCTGTTAAAAGAATGCGCAAATCTGGTGAAACGAAAGCTGCAAAGAAACCGAAAAAGGAAAAGACTATACTCAGTGATCTAGAATTGAGCGATGATGACGAATGACTACGTTGTTGCAATATTGTATGATTATGTTGACTTGTGTGTGTTACATTTTTTGTATATGTTGTAAATAAATTGTATCAATGAACTGTAAACATTTGTTGCCTTATCAATGGATATTGACGAGGTTTTGATTGTTGACGAAGACGAACAGTTAGCACAAAACACCTACTTGCTTTCACCCATGTACTCTAGACATCACCACGAATGCTCGCTATGCATTTTTCAATACATAACAGAATATGAAGAACCAATACGAATATTCGAAAGCAAGCTAGTAGAAATGAACTCAAAACTCGGGTGTGGAATTCAAACGTGTGTCACAATGGTTCTCAATGAGTTCAAAGACGATGAACGCATGTCGTTGTTCAAAAAATTGACAACTAGCGAAATTACAAGCCATTTTGATTCAGTATTTGGCGATCCTATTTGTGGATACAACCGACTTAAAGCTTACAATTTTTTCTCATTGTTTGACGAAAGTACAGTTAACAATTCCACATACATCAAGTTTATTTACGATACATACAAACATTCGAGAAACACGTCACTATGTCCTTATTCGCTTCTAGGCGTTTATGTTTTTCTTGTCATGATTAACACTATAGGATGTGATTCCCAGCTCAAGAAAAAACATGACTTTTTGTGGATGTTCAACTGTCTATACAATCACAAATTACGGTTTGGAAAACTGCGATAAAAATCTATTTAAGGTTAGTTTTTCTATAGAAACACTCAAACCACACACAACCATGTCAACCATGTCAACCATAAACGTTAAAGATATTAAACGGGTCACTGACACCGAAGCCACTAATCGCTTGTTCACTAAACTGAAGTACGATATTGGTATTGAAATCTCTTCAAAGCTCATTCAGTCGCTTAAACAAAGCAAAGACAGGGTTGTATTTTATGTGGGCAAAGAACAAAAATCATACCCAGCAGCAATTGTGAAAATGTTCACTAACGTTAAGACAAATCATGTCAAGATTCAGCCGAAGTACAGTGTTCAAGAATTGATGAACGTGTTTGAAATTCTCATGAACCTGTCTGAGTACCAATGTAACGGTCTCACGCTAGATTACTCGGATTGGCAGTCAATCTCTAGCCTGGTAAACATGATCGAACTCGCTGAGCACCTAGGCATGACAGAAGTGGTGATGTTTCTTAAACGCATTCCACAACTTCTTACATTTCACAACAAAACCGCGTATGATAACGAATTGCTCAGAAGAGAAAACGAGTCAAAGGAAAACCTTCAACCGAAGTCAGTCAACGAACTTAGTGAAAACGATGATAAACGTTCAAGGCCTAGGAAGAGAAGCTTTACAAAGGTGTTCAGTCGTAGTCTGAGTCGAAAGCGCAGAGAAGAAAATGTGATGACATAAGTGTTGTACATTTTTGTTGTATGTTGTTAATAAAGAACAATAACAGTAAACTTGTGTGTTTGTTTTGTTCATGCAATAAGACAACCAAAAGCGTATTTTTCTGTTTTCTACTTTTTATTCACATAAAATGCATTTCAACGGTTTATTTATCGATAATAAAAACACTCAAAGTCATAACTTCTAATCGGTCCAATAAATCGGCGTCCAACCCCACATCTCAGTTCTACACACAGCGCATTTGTTCCCGTTCATATGCATGCGCCAGCAACAGTTTACGCAAAACAAGTGCCAGCATGCAGTTACCACACAGGTTTTCTCTTCAATGCGGCAAACAATACAAGTTCGAGAGTCTTTCACAGCTTGCTCTTTCTCCAGTTGAAGTCGCGCAATTAGTTTGGTGCAGTCTTTGCGACCACAGCAACAATCTGTTCGAAAGTCCATACGAATTTGTTCCATTATCTGTATGCATTCCATTCGTATTTTTCTAACAGACAACCACCATCGCAGTTCTTGAATACAAAACGCCGCAAGAAATGTAACACAAATCATGTCTTCTTCTTGTCGTTGTCAGGTTTGGTCTGTTTGCGAGTCCAAATATCGGGGTTTCGTTCTTCGATAATGAATAGTGTTAGCAATATGCCGAGAAAGAGTGTCACAAACATCAATTAATGCAGTTTACGTTTTGCGCAGCGCTTATATATGCACATTTTGTAACGATCTGTATCGCAAACCATTTAAGTGTCTGTTGGGAAATTGTTACATTTCAAAACATGTATTTTCACCGCAGAAAATGGTCATCGTATGCTCGTCCGCAAATTTCGAAGTATGATCGCATCAAGTCACAAGCTGATGCAAAACAGTTGTGGGAAATAGTATCGAAGCATTTGAGCATCACATCAACTGAAAAGCCCAAAGTTAAGAGGTTCTATAAGTTTAAATCTGACACGTTTCAACCGGGTTGGTCAAATTCTTGTTTCGAGCCAAGACCTGAGTTCAAGTATGAAATTAAACTAACGTGCTTTGGAATCACAGTTCACCTTAGCGTGTACTTATATCTTGTTGAAGATGTTGTTGGAAACGTCGACGACGATAATTATGGCGATGTCGATCTAATAGTAAGGGATACACTAGATGAAACGAAACTGCTTTTCAGTATTGCTGATCGAGATGGCGAGACTGAAAAGAAATATGATTTACTGAAATCCAACGGCTGTGCTATGTGTAAGGAAATCATCGATATGATTGGTATCAAAGACATTTTCGATAAAAACGATTTGTTTGTAGAGTTGGAATCAAATTTATTGTTTAGTTTACAGAGCGACCGTGAATGTGATGATTGTATATATGAAATATATGAATAAAACAACCAAAAACGTATTTTTCTGTTTTCTACTTTTTATTCAACAAACATGCTTACAATAATCAACAAATGCATTCCATTTACCAGGTTGTTTTTCAACCCAGTCATTTAGTCTATACTTTCGAAAAACGTCTTGAATCTTGACCAGGTGGTAGAAGCCTTCAAGGTTGTATTTCGATCGTTCATGCACGACGGCAACAAACAAAACAAATGCAGTCACAAACACATCCCAGCTCAAACCACTGTTCAGCTTTTGTTCAAGCAATTCGGCGAAATAGTCTTTATCGACACAAGAGTTTATCAAGTCATATTTCGTAAGAACATGCATCGTTACCGTTCTATTTACAAGCAAAACCACACATTCAACAATGTCACAAAGAGTGTCATTTGAGTCCTCAAACTGCTTGCATTCCAAGTAATTTGCTACCATCGCAGCCACAAACTCACAGCTGAACATTTTTTACGTTATGACAACTACTGACTTTGCGTGAATGGTTTTATACTCGAGTTAGGCGCTTGTTATTTGAACTGTTGTAGTAGTTTGTAAACGTCTAGATTGAAATCCTTGCAACACATACGCAATAACTATAACTATAACCAAAGAAACAACCACAAATGTTAGTGCAATAAATAAGACCCAAAAGCTGTTTATTTTGGAATCATCGTCACTCGGTGAATCCAGTCCCATACCAGGAATTCTAATCTGACACAGAGTTCGTTTTGTTGTACAATCTTCATACGAAATAGATTTTTCATTCACGTCGATATACAAGCACGTATTGTTCTCATCATATGACACTCGCGAATAGACTATCGCGTAATCGTTTAATTCGAGCGTTTCGTTCAGACTGTCAATTTTGAACATCAAATTTTGAGATATTGCATTCACCTTCGGGTCGTGCGTTCTGTTAATCAGATAGTCAAAAGCGTTTTGAAACTCTTCTTCTGTTTGCAGCACTGCTGGTAAGCACTGGCCATCTTCATTCACCACGAAACAAGTTTTAGGTGATGTGATCGACGCTGCTGCGTTTTCGTCAAATGAACATGTCTTGTACGCACGCGGATTGAAAGGTGACACAGTCACAAACTCTCCTCGATCCGCTTTTAACAGCGCTACGTTAGCCGTTTCGCATGAAATGCCCAAATATTTTCGTTTGAACAAATGAACGCATTGAGCAGGCCTATCTTTGTTGTTGAACAGCGCTATCTTGATAGAACCTTGGATGTTGTTTAAAATAAATTCGTTGCTTACTTGAGTGAAAACCGTTTTTAGATGAATGTTTTTATGTCCAAAAATGACCACATCGTATGCATTATAGTCGGTGCTGTTTACAGTTTTACGTACATTGACGTTCGTTGAAAACTGGTTTCCAACTTTGAACTGTTGCTCAATACTGATAAAGTAGCAAGATCCATCATATATTTTACCAATACTTTTAGTCGGATCACACACATTGCAATAACAGTTTTGTAAACCGTAAGAAGAAACGCTTTGAACTGTTGTGTCTGCGCGGACAACAATGAAAAAACACAAAATGATAAACGCCCGCATGCTTGGCTCGGAACATCAAGAATGACAAGATCCGTTTGTTTAAGTGTGTTTTATATTTATTTTAGTTCCTGTGTTTTTTTTATAACGTTATACACAAATCCTATTAGTCCAAGAACGATTGCAAACACGGCTAGAATGCAAAACACAACTTCGATTATAACAAGGACAGATCCTGTTTCGCTATTTTCGTTAGCCTTTGTGGTTGTTGAGCCATTATTTGTGATATTACCACTCGTTATGTTATGGATTTCACTGTAGCTTTGTTGTGTGCTAGTTTCGTTTGCAACTATCGATGTGCCAAGATCGCTATTTTCTTCAACCTTTGTGGTTGTTGAACCATCGCTAAGGGCATTGACAACTGATGTGTTATGTTTTTTACTTAATGTTTTAGTGGTATTTTCGTGTGCAACTCTCGGTGATGCTTGCGTGCTTTTTTTGTTAACCTTTGTGGTTGTCGAACCATTGTTGGGGATATAAGCAAGCGTTGTGTTTTCCATTTCGCTGTTTGTGTGTGTGTCAATTTCGTTTGAAACTGTCGATGTGACGAGCTCATTATCGGTACTGCGTTTTTCGATGTCTGCAACATGATTAGATGTATTGTCTGGTACCAAGAATCGCCATAGAGAATCAGTAGCTAGCATCCTGCCTATATTCTCGGTCAAAATCAAAAAGAGTTTGCCTTTGATTTGGAAACAAAACCTGTCCCTGTGATTATCAATGGTCAAATAATTGTCTTTCACGCCCAAATTTTGATTTATGACTTTTCGTATGGCCTCGAGAATATCATATTGCGTTGTGTACATTCTCTCAGGAATATATACAATTTTGCGTAACTTGTCTAGCGCATCATCATAGGAAACGATCGAGAATGCACCATTGTATATACCCAGATCGCGCTCTGGCGATTTCTTGAAGCAGTTATCGTTACAGCTACATAGAGACACAAACAAGACAAATAGTATGAAGCGCAACATTGCTGGATTTTATTTCATTCATCTAACAAAACACATGTAATAGCTATATAACAAAAAATATGAACTTAACAGACTACAACACAAAATCTGCAGGAATGTACAAAACGAGGCCGTTTGTCAGCAATTCCTTTGACACACAAAATGCGACAAAGTTTGGTGGGATGTGAATGTTGGGAATGCATGTTCTAACCGCTTGAGAGAGCATATCTTCGTGTTCTTCGTTTTGACACTGATTGATGAAGTAAACTTTACATGGGTCTTCTTCAGGTAACATTTCGCTAACGGGCATTGGGGCTTCTTGTACCTCTTGTTCTGGGATAAACGTTTCCGCAATTTCTTCTTTCACGATTGACAAATCGACCGGCATACTGATTATCTCATTTTGCTCCGAACATGCCTTCACATCAAAACAAGGCATTTCATTTGTTTTGCAAATTTTGCAAAGCATCTTTTTGGGGAGACTCGACTGATCCTTTGGATCTTCAACAAATTTGCGTTTGCGATTAGGAATAGCATTGACTAATCTACCTTTTCCCCCATCGATCAGCTCCGTTTCAATGTGAAGACTGTTGATGTGCTTGCGGTACAAAGGATGCATCACAAACAAAACCTCTAACGCCTGACACAAATTTGTATTTGGATATCCATATTTTGGTTGCAGTGAGTATACGTTAGCATTCATCTCTCTCATTTCGATGCCAGTTTGCAACGCTTCGTATATTTCACCACAGCTTCTCACAATTTTCAGACCTATTGTGAGCTCTTTCTGTGTACTGACAAGCTGAAAGTTTTTACTCGGTAGCACTCCTTTTTTCACCAATATTTCCACGATATCATTTTCCGAACAATCGAGTAATGTCATGACTGCTCGAAAGTAGGTGTTCAGCTTCAATCGTATCTGTGTCCTTTCCAAAGATAGGCAAGTGGATTTCACCGAATAGACTTTGCTAAACTCCTCGATTCCGTGCAACTCCAACACTGGTATTATGCATATCGGCAGTCTGTAGTTTAACGTGGGATTCGACTGCATGTATCTACCCTTCTTTATGCGCTCGGTTAGAGTTGCGAAATGTTCTGGTACTAATGTTTTCAATATTTTGAAGTAGCACATATCAATCTTTTCATCGGCAACAGAAAACATCAAGTCAACATATCGTTCAAACGCAGCTAGTGTCGGTTCATCGAGAAACACATGGTCCAGCGTTGGCTTGTAGTTCAAGTAGTCATACGGACTGTTCGTTATCGACGTAAAACGCAGTCCCTCGACATCTGTGAAAGGACATGTAACGCTAAACATGTACTTCTTCTGGTGACCATTCGCATTGAAATTTCTTTTCTCGCGAATGAATTTTTCGCACAATGTTTGGACGAACATGTTGTCGCTTCGGTTGTCAGATTGTAAATGAGACACATTGAATAAGTTGCATGGCTTTATATACAACCCGTCATGTTACAAAGTTAGTGTTATAAGCTTGAAAAAGTAGGTTTTGAAAACAGATATGGCTCGTTGCATCGAACGGAAAGGCGAAAGCAAATTGCATGCACTCATCAAATCAAACCAACCCGAGTTGTTAGCAACACACATAAATCAAAACTTTGATTTTGATTCATCGTGTTACATTGTTATCAACGAAAAACATGTTTTGCCTGTTGATTTCACACAACAAGATTTAGAACAAGTTGTCATTCATAGATCAAAATCTGAATTCATACAGTTTGTGAAGCTCAGGTTTAGTGGTTCTCAAAGCAATGGGTCTGATTTTCTGCTTTGCGAACAAACCGATTACGAAGATAACTACGGCAATGAGGTTCATCAGTGTCACCTTTATTTTTCAAGAACATGTACCAAAGATATGGCAGCTACGAGCTATTACTTGACACAAGCCTTAAGTATGATTGGAGTACTAACATTTTCAAAGAATACGCATGACAAACTGGCTTCGTGTCTAATCAAACGTTATGGTCAAACACTCGTACCCAAATGCACTACTGATTTTTGGAACAAACAACTTGACTCATTTCGCATGAGAAGCATTCTTGAGGTCTCGCAGCAAGATGACTCAGCGACACTTCGTGAGGAAATTGAGCGTTTGATGCAATCAAAGTACAACTTCGTTTCTTGTGAATACAATACGGCCAACAAAAACCTAAATATTCTGTATACTGAAACAAGTAACAACAGCTTTGGGTTAGTGGTTGTCAAAGAGTCGCTGCAAATAAAAGGCGCTACATGACTGGTAGATCAAATCATTCTTGATCTAACCTTCAAAGCGATAACATGTCTGTGCCAGCAACTACATTCCGGGTTCCAAAAACTGAGGACTGGGATATGGAGATTAGGCTGTCTGAGATAAAAAGTATGTTGTTAAGAATTTCATATGTTAGTGTTGGAGGTTTGATTGTAAACGTTGAATGCTGTAACTAACTTTTGCTTGTTCTGTTTCAGAAACCGTCACTCCAAAAACTGAGGACTGGGATGCCGAAATTGCGGTGGCGAAACGTCCGACTTTCAACATCAGCGTGGGCAAAATGACGCAGAGACAAATTAACAGACTAAACCGATGCTGGACCTGTCGCTGCGTGCCTGTCAATTGTACATGTTCAAAGTATTGAATAAAATTGTTGAAACGTTCACAGGTGTTTGTTTGTTTTGTAGAAAAATGTTATATAGCAGTAATTTGACTTTGTACACTTCACACAAAACAATGCTAGCCGTCGAACTCAAAGATTTAGGTTTTTTTCGACACATGTTACGTTTAAACCTCGAACAGTGGAATAAAGCAGTCGAAATGTATATCACGGATCTCTATCCAGATGTGAAGTTTACATTTTCGACGCGAGATCAATGTTGGAAAGCGACAGATACGGAAATTGTGTACTATGTCGATATTGAGGTTATTCTGATCAATCCGAAATATGATTTGTGCTGGACACACCAAGATCCCACAAAACGACTTCAAACCATTAATGGGATTTTGTTGAGCTCAAAAGCCAAGAGAACAAAACTCGTAACGTTTGACCAAGAGTATTTTTGAGACAAAAAATATATAAAGATGTTGAAATAACCAATTGCATGTGTAATATAATATCATATCATATAATGGATGATACCGACGCTGTGTGCATGTATCGAACAAGTATTTACATGGACAACTATATCGATAGACTGAAAACTTTTGAGCATTGGTCTCCCCAAATACAACCAAACAAATACCAGCTTGCTTCTTGCGGGTTGTACTACTTGGGACAACACGACCGTTGCAAATGTTTTCGTTGTGGCATTGTGTTGTATCATTGGAAATCTACAGACGATGCGTTCTTGGAACACCATAAACATTCACCGAATTGCCAGTTTTTGCGAATGGTGGGTCCAGGAACAAGACTATTGATAGACACATGAGTAGGTTTTGTATGATCGTGTTGTAAATAAATATCATGAACCGTTCAATTCGTTTTGTTCTTATTCTTGTAGTAACATATACTTATTCGTGCAACTACCAAACGCAGAGTTGAAAAACAAGTACTATTGTGTGCACGAATGTTTGATTTCGCTATTGCGTTAGTTATTGATATAACCCAGTGTCGTATGTTTTCTCAAACTATATTATCCAACTCTAATCAAAGCAAATACAAACAACTATGTATATGTAGTTTCAAACGATTTTATTCTGCAACAATCAATATTTCAAACATTCAATCTTTCGCAACAACAACGTACAACAGTTTACATAGTCCACTAGATCAGCCCACATAGTCCACTCGATCAGTCCATCACAGATGCAAAAGCCTCGCTCCTCTGTTTTGACCGTAGCCCTGAATTTCGCCACACCATTCGCAGCGATCGTCGATCCGCGTACATGACACACAGCTGAGGGCCTCGCATCTACGGCAAAAGTTCACCATCGAAAAAAAGTTTTTGCACCTATGACACACAATCACTAACGTAGTGTCATAAACAGTTGGCAGCATTTCGCCCATGCTCTTAATCCATCTGTTACAAGCTGCTTTGTTGTTTCCAGCTGACGACTCATTCTCACGATGCTTATTCTGCCTCTCTAACCATGCCTGGAAACTGCCACTTTTCTCCACACTTGACATCCATTGCTCGCAAGCTTTTCTGTTACTCATTATGCGTGTTGTTCGTTCAGTTTCAAAAATCGAAATGATTCTAACACGATCAATTCGCCCTTTTATAGTATGCCGTTATTCAACTCAACAGCATAAAAACTCGAGATGCATGTCCCTTCCCCAACACATGAAATTTCACAAAGTCGACAAAAGCCCCAATTGTATGTAAACAAAGTGTTTTATGTTTTCATCGACGAGTATTTTTATCAACAAGCCGAATTTTGCGCAATATGCGGTGTCATTAGTTCTAGAAAAGATAGTTTTAATTCATGCTTGACAAAAAGTTTGTAGTTTACTTTGCTTTTTGGAAAAATACAACGTTCAAAGATATGAGTTTCATCCGAACCTTCCGAAAAATGGGTGTTGTTCTATTTACAGTATCGATACATGTATGTGAGGCATTTTAAGGCTTTCTTTCTTGGATTGAGAGTTTAAGAAACGATGAATTCTGTCAAAACATGATTACGATTACAAGTAAGTACCACCAAAATATATTTTTTTGCTTCATGATAGACAAAACCGTGTATTGTTGAAATGTCAACACATCCCATATGTAAACAAAGAAAGTTAAAATACATGATAGATCATCTTGTGTAGTTTTTTGTTTCAAAAGTGAAACACTGTAAACAAAATGTGTACTTCAATTCAGATTTTTGTGAAAACTTCTGATTTATACAAAGTCAGTCAGTTTAACACTTGATATGTGTTGTTTTGTTTTTTAGCTGCATCAGACTTTTTTGACTGTAGGTTATTTGTAAACATCAAACTCTGCCATGCAAAGTTGATTTCTAAAATGAATGAACACTCAGTATTTATTTGTAACTGTGTGCGGCTAACACCGTGATGGAATATTTCATCTCAAATCATAAGTTGAACAATTTCTAACCAGAATTTACATTTCAATGTGACATTTTATATATGTATTAATGAAAACATGCACTGATATATCAGAATATTCTAGGCTTACTTTTCATATTTTAGACATAGAATGCACAATTGCCCATGTTAAAGTCTTATTCGCAAGCACATTTTATGTCCTAAACTCCAAAAAATCTATATACACAACAAAATGCAAATTCTGCTTTTTGCCAACATGTGAATGTTTGGTCACAACAATCTTTCTTTCAAGTCAACACAAATGTGTGTATCAACAAGCAAACCCATTTGTAAGTCTGTCCCGAGTCAGTTTTTATTATCATTGCCTATAGTGTATGTATTTGCAAATTTTTCAAGCAAGCACGCATAACAATTTCAGATGAAAGTGGATGAAAAAAAAGTATATGAATGCTATTTAGAAAAATATGGTTTTTTGTCAGCACATTCATGTCTGTCCACAAAACTCATTGTGTGTGTTTGTTGTGCAGTGATTCAGTCATTCACTTAGCGCATCTAACAGTGTCTGCTTGAGCTAGCAAGCACAACCACAAGCCATGTTTTGGTTCAGATTTGTTTTATTGAGGTCCATAAGAGAATATTTGAACATTTTGATACATGGCTCTCATAACTGGTCTCATTCAAATGCTTAGAAAAAAAGTATATAAATGCTTTTTAGAAAAATATGGTTTTTTGTCAGCACATTCATGTCTGTCCACAAAACTTATTGTGTGTGTTATGTGTGAAGTGATGTTCAGTTCATATTCTCAGAGTGGTTCAATGAAGAACGCCTTCTTTCGCAGAAGGAAATCTAGGTTCAAGTCCTAGCTCTGATATGATTTGAGAAATCACTGAATGCAATTTACAGTGTCTGCTTGAGCTAGCAAGCACAACCACAAGTCAATTTTTTGTGCAGATTTGTTTTAGTCGTCTATATGATTAAGAATACAATAATTTTGATACTCGGCTCTCATAACTGGTCTCATTCAAATGCTTAGAAAAAAAGTATATAAATGCTTTTTAGAAAAATATGGTTTTTTGTCAGCACATTCATGTCTGTCCACAAAACTTATTGTGTGTGTTATGTGTGAAGTGATGTTCAGTTCATATTCTCAGAGTGGTTCAATGAAGAACGCCTTCTTTCGCAGAAGGAAATCTAGGTTCAAGTCCTAGCTCTGATATGATTTGAGAAATCACTGAATGCAATTTACAGTGTCTGCTTGAGCTAGCAAGCACAACCACAAGTCAATTTTTTGTGCAGATTTGTTTTAGTCGTCTATATGATTAAGAATACAATAATTTTGATACTCGGCTTACATAACTGGTCTGGTACAAAAAGAGATTGCCATTCCGAGCGCATATTACAGTGTGTGTGTGACCTTGCAAGCACAACCACAAGCCAATTTTTTGTTCAGATTTGTTTTATTTGTCTATATGAATAAGAAGATGAGAATTTTCATACTCGGCTTACATAACTGGTCTGGTACAAAAAGAGATTGCCATTCCGAGCGCATATTACAGTGTGTGTGTGACCTTGCAAGCACAACCACAAGCCAATTTTTTGTTCAGATTTGTTTTATTTGTCTATATGAATAAGAAGATGAGAATTTTCATACTCGGCTTACATAACTGGTCTGGTACAAAAAGAGATTGCCATTCCGAGCGCATATTACAGTGTGTGTGTGACCTTGCAAGCACAACCACAAGCCAATTTTTTGTTCAGATTTGTTTTATTTGTCTATATGAATAAGAAGATGAGAATTTTCATACTCGGCTTACATAACTGGTTTGGTTCAAAAAGAGATTGCCATTCCGAGAGCCTATTACTGCTAGCAAGCACAACCTTCTACTTGTCTGATTGTGTGAAATGGCAGTTTTCAGTATTTTCAGATTCTTTCACTCACAACTCTATGTATAATCATATAACACAAAAACACAAATGTAAGGTTTAACATAGATTTTATTGATAAATTGCTAGCCAAACATGAAATAACCTGGTCCAAAACAACCAGTGTGACAATCATATGGTATTTTGCATTTCAAACAAACAATTTGTTCACCAGTGTTAGCACTTACAAATTCCATGTACTTTGGAAAGCAATTTAGACAACAAAACCCGTGCCCACACTTCTTGCTGAACACTCTAGGTGGATTGCTTTCAAGTTTGCATAGTCTGCAGTAGTCGATTTTGCTGCTGCTTTTTAGATGGTTTGAAATAATCAAATCAATTGCATTGGAAATGTTTGTAGCTGCAGTTGTTACGCACGATGTTAACCTCGGCTCATCAATTGGTACAGATTTAACGTACCTTAGCGCCTTATTGAGATAGTCGATTTTTATCTGAGCTTTGCCGTGCGACGATTTTAGTATCTCTTGTTTTTTTAAATACTCTTCGAAAAAGTCTTCATGCTTCTTTTCAGTTGAAATAGCGTCCTGTTTTGCGTT
This sequence comes from Dreissena polymorpha, assembly GCF_020536995.1. NCBI lineage: Eukaryota > Metazoa > Mollusca > Bivalvia > Myida > Dreissenidae > Dreissena > Dreissena polymorpha. The sequence continues at coordinate 172,977,296 of NC_068355.1, forward strand.
TCGTTTTGGTTTTTTGACAGTTTGACCGTCAGAATTAGCAATAGCTTTTCGTTTATTCGATGTCGTTGTACTAGTTGAACCTGTTGAGTCGTTGGAACATTGCTGTGATGGCTGAGCCATGAAATTAGCTGCTGCATCGTTTTCTCGCGAACGATATTCTGTTTTAATTTCTTCGTCAGTCATTGTGAGAAGTGAGTACAAAATTGGATGCTTTCGTATCATCTCACTGGGTGTTGAATGCAATGGATGAGTTTCATCATCTACACGAACACCAGCATTGGTAAGCTGTTTGGAGAGCGCCATGTCGCTTTGAAATCTCAAGGAAGAATGATTGTGTTGTGTCAAAAACTAGCTATTTATACCCGTGACCTTAATTTTCCTTTTTTAAGGCCAATATGAGCCTGAAGTCGTGTAAGCATAAAACATTCATTTCAAGCATGTAAAACAAAACACAGATTAGATGTTTAATATGATTTATTCATACTATGTATCAACCAATAATGCCATAGCGTGAGCCAACTTGATATGTGGCGTTTTCATCGTACTGATGTTTGCATTTCAAACAAATAAGTCGCCCAGAATTTTTGTTGTAGACGTATTCCAAATACTTCACTATGCACTTCATACAGCAAAACCCGTGTCCGCACGTCTTGCTTATAACTGTTGGTGGATTGTCTTCATTTTTGCATATTCGGCACGAGTCAACATCGCCACTGTTTTGTAGTTCACTTGAGATGCTTTCTATAGCAAGCGCAATGTTTGAAGATGCCTTTGACAGAAAAGAGCAAACCGTTGGCTCATCGCTTTCTTTGGATTGTACATATTGTAACGATTTTTCAATAAACGCGATCCTAGTACGAGCATCAGCGTGCAACGATTTTATTTCTTTTTGTTTCTTGAGATACTGCTCTACAAAGTCAGTCTGCTTATTGCCAGTTGAAATTGGGTCTTGTTTTGAAGTTCGCGAACCTTTAGGTTTTTTGACAGTCTGACAGTTATTATTGGCAATAGCTTTGCGTTTATTCGAATTCTTTTTACTAGTCGAACCTGACGAGTCGTTAGAATTGTTCTGTACAAGCTGCGTTAAAAAATCAACAGCTTCTTCGTCTTCTCGGGATTGAAACTGATTGCCAGCTTCTGCGTCTGTCATTTTAAGAAGAGAGTGCACATTTTGACAAGTTTGGTCGAGCTCACTTGGGGTGAGATATAACGGATGACTTTCATCATTTAAACAAAAACCAACACCAGCAAGTTGTTTTGACACCATTTCGCTTCGTTACTCAAATGAGAATGATTGCGTTTGTCAAAAGACTGGATTTATATAGTACAAGTTTGTGTTATAATATTTTTTTTATTTCGCTGCACATTTCGAAACATGTTGATACTACTAGATGTTATATTACACAATGACTCATATTAAGCATTCGATCCATTGCAATTCGATACGAAATTGTTCGTAAGCTCAACGTTATTCCACTATACAATCAAACTATATCTAACCTGCTCGACTAACAACATACACATCATATGCATTTAAACATTTTATTTTACAACAAACATCAAACATATGAAAACAGTCAAACAGTTAATCCGTGAAAAGCATTCGCACCCAGCCAGTAACGTCAGCTCGACACATAGCGCAGTCTCCATCAAACATCATCAGGCAGCAGTTTTCACAAAAAGTGTGCCCACACCTTGTCAAGGTACTGTTTTTTTCCTCATCGTAGCATATGGTACACGTTTTCAATGCTCGAATAGCCTCTTCTTTTTCTTCTTGAAGTTTTGTTCTAAGCGAATTCAAAGCCTGCTCTTTCTCAAATTGGAGCTGCGATATTATCCTATCGGTTTCGAGTTCATGTTGCTCTTTTAGCGCGCGTTCGCGTTTAGACCACTCATCCTCGAAGAAACGCTCTTGATCATCAACCAAATGTTCGCTCGCTTCTCGCTGATAAGATGAAGCCTTTTGAATACACGATACCATTTTCTTGCAGACATCGCGACCTTCTTTAGACATAGCGAAGTCGCTGCTGTTAACGAACGCTGTAACCTGACTTCCAAGTCTGTTCAGTTGATAGCCGAACGACTTTAGATCAATTGACGCCGATTGTTCTGGTCGAGTGTATGGCTTTGTAGCATGTCGCTTGCCCTTGCCAGTCGTTTCGCTACTACCACTAGCAGCGTCTGTGTCCTCGAACTTTGGCAGTCGGTTTGCGTATTTCGGCATGATTTCGAGTCAATGTTCTCTCTTGGAGTCTCAAATCAAGAATGATGACAATAGCTGTCCGTGTCGCTTTATATACCCAACGGGCTGGTGCGTTTTCAGTATATAGACAAAGCATAGCGCTTACATACCAAAGTCCTTGATAAAGATGAATAGCAAATTTCTTACGCGTGGTAAGTGTAGACATTCATATCTGAGAAAAGCGATGAACAAAGTGGCATGTCTGAGAGATTTTGATCAAACGTACGTTAGCGAGTTAGGTCTTTACCTAAGAAAGACATTTCCCACATTACGCGACGACTGTAAATTGTACATTAAGCACGAAGTAACTATTCAAAATAGACGACCCGATTTCGTTATTCATGTACCAAATGTTGCGCTCATACTGTTAGAATACAAAACGTCGAATGTTACAACAAAAGTACGCAGAGAATATCTAACTCAAGTACTCGATACGTATCACAAGTTTCGACAAAGCTTATGCGTTAGTGAAAATTCCAGCCATATACGTTTACTTAGCATTTTGCTCATTCGCAATTCTTCATCTCGACAAAATAAAATTGTGTGTGTGAAAAATGAGTTAATACCTAACAGCTGTTATTTGATATGAACTTGTATGAATATTTTTGCGAAATGTACTATGATCAATTTTTAAACGCAACAGTGCAGTGGAGTATTTTTCAAATCACAATATCTCGCTAGTACAACTTTTTGCTGTAATAATTTCACAACGCTAAAATTTCCAATCCAATACTTCATCAAATATCTACCAGCATCGCACGAGAAATTACACCCAGTACAGCGAGGTCATCAAGTGCAAATAATATCGAACGTCATTTCACAGTAAAGTACACAGATAGATGAGTATTCGCGAGAAAGTTTAAATGTAAATTTATCAAAAACCACTGCAGATATTGGGATCAAATTTTGACTATGATATTCAACTTAGAGAGCCTCACATCGATTATTCCGAACGTTTTATTCTTTTGTTGATGCTTTTTTGACAAACATACTAGTTTTTGATCGAAAATAAAGCCTTTATGAAGAAATCTTTTTGCCTTTTCGTTTTGCGATACATTGTTCAAAATGTGTACCGTCAAATATGAAGTTTTTGTGAGGATTTAATAATCACACATTGAAACGCCGATTTATCAGCAGAAAACTGAACTCAACTCTGATATTGTTTTTCTTAACATGGAGGTTAAATTCATAAAATGCAGTACGTCGTTTCGCTGTAAGTAAACAACCTTGGTGCAATATCGTACAACGACGTTTAAGTCGATTTTTTATGAAACCACTCCAGATATCAATATGAAATTTTCAGTACATTAAACAGATGGCTATATGCTTCAAATAAGTACTGATTGGTTTGTTCTGAAATATATGTTTCTATGTTAAATATCTGTCCGAAATCTTGTGTATGAAGAAAACTTTTTTGCCTTTTCGTTTTCATAAACAAAATATGTACCGCTGAATAGGGAATTGTTTTCTGAAGAATTTGGTGTATATCACTTTGTATGTATGTGAAACATTTCGATTGAACACGAGTTAAACGCAACATTGATATTTTTCTTTAAATCGCATCGCGCAAAAATTCATTACATGTAGTACGTCATTTCGCTTTATGTAAACAACCTTGAGTAAAATATCGTACACCGAGGTTTAAGTCAAATTTCTCCGGAACTGTTCAAGTCATCACTATCAAATTTAAAGTACAATGCCCAGCTTATTGTTCGCTACAACTTTTCTATTGTTATTTTTGTTCCAACATACATACTTATGTGATAAAAATCACTTTGAAAACGTTCGCAACAAGAAAACTTTTTCATTGCGGTGATTTGTGAAACACAACTTATATCATCTTATAGAAAATTTCATTCCGAATATTTTGATATGACATGCGTGTATGTTTATTGTATCGCTTGATCAAGACTAGCCGAAAACCATTTTGCCTGTAATCATGAATTGACTTTTTAAGCACACATGTACTGTAGCTCGAACGTCATTTCTACTGTGTATGCATGTAAACAACCTTGGGTACAATATCTTACAATGCGGTTTAAGTCACTTTTCTTTGAAACCACTAATAATATCCTGATGAAATTTTCACCATAATATGTAATCCTATGATAGCTACAATTTTTGTCTCGCCTATATTGTTCTCACACGACTCATTGCATAAGATATTCAACATTAAAAAATTCGCTAACAAGAAAACTTTTTCGTGTTAAGAGCATTTATCTTCATTTTGGTATTAGCTTGTAGGACATTCGATTCCACGCATTTTGATGTATTCCACTTAATCGTATGTCTAAACAAACAAAAAATACAGCGATATAACGATTTTGTACTAAACGCATTTCTGTCTTTAACTTGAGATTTTTACAACGTCATTCATATGCATGTAAACAAGCGAGGGAAAAGAGTTTAAGTTGCATCGGTTTAAGTCACTTTTCTTTGAAACCACTAATAATATCCTGATGAAATTTTCACCATAATATGTAATCCTATGATAGCTACAATTTTTGTTTCGCCTATATTGTTCTCACACGACTCATTGTGTCAGATATACTACTTTGCAAAACTCGCTAACAAGAAAACTTTTTTGCGTTAAGAGCATTCATCTTTAGTTTGGTATGATTCTGTTGGAAATTCAATTCCACGCATTTTGATGTATAACACTTAACTATATATCATAACACAACAATAAAACAGTCCGATAACGATTTCGTACAAAACGCATTTCTGTCTTTAACTTTAGATTTTTTACAACGTCATTGCATTTCTATCAATGTAAACAAGCGAGGGAAAAGTTTCAGTTACATCGGTTTAACTCAATTCTTTCGCAAACGTCTCATGATATTTAAATGATTTTTTCACCACAGTATTGTATCATATGATAGCTTCATTTTTTGTTTCGCCTATATTGTTCTCACATAACTCATTGCATAAGATATTCAACATTAAAAAATTCGCTAACAAGAAAACTTTTTCGTGTTAAGAGCATTTATCTTCATTTTGGTATTAGCTTGTAGGACATTCGATTCCACGCATTTTGATGTATTACACTTTACTGTAATTCTAAACACAACAAAAATACAGTGCGATAACGATTTCGTACTAAACGCATTTCTGTCTTTAACTTTAGATTTTTTACAACGTCATTCATATGCATGTAAACAAGCGAGGGAAAGGAGTTTAAAATGCATCGGTTTAACTCAATTCTTTCGCAAACGTCTCATGATATTTAAATGATTTTTTCACCACAGTATTGTATCATATGATAGCTTCATTTTTTGTTTCGCCTATATTGTTCTCACATAACTCATTGCATAAGATATTCAACATTAAAAAATTCGCTAACAAGAAAACTTTTTCGTGTTAAGAGCATTTATCTTCATTTTGGTATTAGCTTGTAGGACATTCGATTCCACGCATTTTGATGTATTCCACTTAATCGTATGTCTAAACACAACAAAAATACAGTGCGATAACGATTTCGTACTAAACGCATTTCTGTCTTTAACTTTAGATTTTTTACAACGTCATTCATATGCATGTAAACAAGCGAGGGAAAGGAGTTTAAAATGCATCGGTTTCTTCCCAACCACTTGAGATAAAACCATGATATTGATCATCTTTTCACCACATATTAGCTATAAATTATACGCTGATAAATTTCCCTAGCATTTATGCGTGTGTGTTAAATCAGATATTTGATTTGCAAAATTCGCTAACAGAAAACTTTTTTGTACTCATTGATATTGGGGTTATTTTGGTACTGCTTGTAGGAATTTCGATTCCACGCATTTTGATACCACATACCGTAGTGTGTTAGAAAACTTCACAGACCGAAAACGATTTCGTACTAAACGCATTTGAAAATTCTTCATTAACAACGTCATCTCATTGTCTGAAAACTAGAACAGCGAAATGCGTTTTACAAAGTTTAACTTCGCGTTTCTCTTAACCATTTGACCGATCAACATAACATTTTCGCATTAATGAAACACGATAATAGCAACAAGTTTTGTGGGGATCATTTTTTGCTAACATATTCGCATATAGAAGAAATTCTTAGTTTTTCGCATGAAAATCACTTCGCTGACAAGAAAAAAAATTCCCATTTAAGACAAGTATAAACAATTGATACCATTCGATAAGGAATTCTGTTCTGCACATTTTGATGTATGATACTCCACAATAGGTCTAATTACAAGAATACTGCTGAGAGAAAACGCATTCGTGCTTATAGAAATTTTGAACTTTAAAGTATCGAGTTAAACCGAACGTCGTTAGATAGCGAATAGTTGATAAAACTGTGTTTGTATCGAAGCGGTTTATGTTAACTGTCACATTAACGCGTGAACGCATTTCGATGAAATTTTCACAATCATAACCAGCAAATAAACAGGAACAATAAGAGTTTAAATATTTTGCAAGTAGATAAGTGGATATATGTCAAAATTTCTGTTTATTGGTAAAACTTGGGTTGATATGAAGAAAAGATTTTCATTTCGCAATATGATACAGTAATATTTGCATCATGCGATGGGGAATTTATTTCTGTGCATTTTGGTGTAACATACTTGATGTTTTTGTAAAACGCTGCAGTTATACGGGCAGAAAACCATATCACAACAAACACACATTTCATGAATCGTAATTTTGACCCTTCGTTGTCAGTGCAAATCGACGACGTCATTTCAATGAAACTCATCTTTCAACTTAAAGGGGTGTTTACATATCGACGATAGAAAATTGTGTTTCTTTGACAGTGGTTTAAGTGCAATATCTATAGAACCAGTTGTCCAAATTCCATAAAATTTTCACCAGATGAACCGAAATTTCGATGCGCTCATACTGGTACTATTTGTGTATACAAAATCGAACGCGCGAGTTATGAAATTTTGATTTTAACGCAAATTTTCTCGATATTTCAAATTTTCAAGAACAATTGTACACATAACCATACTATTTGTATATCATTGTGTAGGCGCCAGTGTGCTGAACATTTTGATATATGTGGTTTGATATTTATTTTCTATATCTTCGTTGTACTAGTACAAATCACAAAACACAGTTGAAAAAATCACAGCGCGATAGTTGCTCTTTAATAAAGTTAGTGCGAAATCATATCGAGCTGCTTTCGTCAGTCGAACGTCATGAAAACATTTGAGTTCTCGGAATTGAAAATAAATATTGAATTGTTCAGGCTATGTAGAAAACTAAATGGGTATACGGGAATATTTTGTGCTGATGTTAAATGTTCAGTAATAAATATTTTGATGGATTACTCACATATTTGATATGATCTAGGATTATTTCAGAATGATAGGTTAGTAAATCTATGTTTGACTAGATTTTTTTATATAGATCTCTACACGCATTTTCTAGTTTTAACATTTACTCTAAAAATCTGCGTTGGGTACGCCTCATAACAAGATTTGAGACCTAAAGACCATGGATTTGCTTTAACTCGAAGGAAATACTGGATGGATTGTACGGACTCATGCTTATCAATTTGTATGCCCATTCAAGCTGTGGTGTGAATATTTCGGCTTGTATGGTCATGAAAAAATATCATCACAAAGTCAATATTTGTAGGATTTTTGCATGTTAAGTATGATTTTTGATTTCTCATCAAATACACATTCAATCGTAACTCAAATCATGAAGAATAAACATTTTCAATGTGCTTTTCTGTCATTCTTCGTTTGGTCGTTGAAGGGTTCGGACGTGTTTTTCGAAGCTCTCGACGTCGTGACCTCATTATAATTTGAACTGCGCGGGTAAAGAACGCTCAGTTGCGACTTGGATATTGACCAATACGGACGTGTTTTTAAAGCGCTCTGAAAAAAGTTTTGACTTTTAAATTTTTTTTACTATGACAGAATCTTAGTTGACTGATGGTCTTTGACAAAGACAGACTTGTTTTTGTGAGCTATGAAAAAAATTTGACTTTGAAATATTTTTACGATTAAAAAGTTTCAGTTGACTTTTGAAAGTTGACGAAGACGGACGTACTTTCGTGAGCTCTGACTATTGATGAAAAGTTTTCGCGTTATAGAATAGCGACTTGGTACTCAGGTTGTTGAATGACTGGATGACTGAAGTGTTAGGTTATTGTTATGAGATAACAACTTGACTTTGACTTGAGTTGTGAAATGAAATCATACTCTTATGCGATGATAACTTTTGAACGTTTAGTACTGACTGACAACGAATTTTTGTGAGCGTTATATATGAAATGTTTGACTTACATTAATTTTTTTGAACGACTTGACTTCAATTTAAGTTTTGACATCGGACTGATCGGACGTGTTTTTTTAAGCCCTGACTGTTGTGAATAATTAAATTTATGTTGTGGTGTCAAGCGATTGACTGTCAGTTGAGGTTCAGATGTCGAGCTGTGCGGACGTGTTCATCGAGCTGCTGTCTACAAAAAACGTGAGTACAAATTTTTTTCGTTTTACTGTTTACAAGTTGCGTGATGATGTATGATGGTTGTAATGTGTTGGGTAGAAATTACTCAGTGCTGATACAGTGTCGATATGTTGTGATGAGCGATAATAGTGGATGATGGTGGAACAGAATATTCATTGAGCTATTTTGAGGAAGCGAACATATGATGGAAAAATGTTGCAAAAATATTAAATGACAATGTATTGAATCGCTTTTGTTGATATGTATGATATTGATTAAATTGTATTTGCATGCTGTAACATTTCTATTCCATTTCAGGGGGCTGTGGTGAGTATTGTAGTATAAATTTGTTTCAATAAATCATGATGAATGAAAACTGATTTTGATTCGTTTTGTACAGGTTTACTTGTATAGAAGTGTAATGCGTTGGGTAGAAATTAGAATCTACTCAGTACTGATATAGTGTCGATATGTTGTGATTAGCGATGATGGTGTATGATGGTGGAACAGAACATGAGCTACTTTGGGGAAACGAACATATGATTGAAAAATGATTGCAAACATAGTAGATGAATGATATGATATTGCTTAAATTGTATTTGCATGCTGTAACATTTCTATTTCATTTCAGGGTGCTGTGGTGAGTACTGTAGATTGTAGTGCATATGTATAGAATTCAATAAACGATGATGAATGAAAACTGATTTCGATTCGTTTTGTGTAATTTTAGGTATTTTCACTCTATCACAACTCTGTCGGTTGGTGTTCATGAGTGTGAGACTAATACAGCAATGTTTGAGTAGTACAAAAATGTTTTCGCTTTTGTGGTCGCCAGCTGTCCGTGATCTGTAAAGTGAAAATACACAGAGCTATGAAGCATACAGATGTTTCGAAATTTTATCAATGATTGTATACTATGCATGTTTTGATTTAGTTCGTTTCAGATTTGACATGAGATGAAAACCTGACATGATTTGAACAGAGCTGGGAAACGAAAAGGTAAGTCTGTTTCATTCCACTATGAACACTTGTATTTTGACAAAAGAAGAGATAAAGTGAGTTACTTTATCATCATGGTTTCATTTAGTGAACAGAGGTAAACCTAGCTAGCTTTTCGTGTACTCTATTTTGGATGATGAGTATGTCAGTAACTTTAATTGTACGGCTAGTAAAGTATGAACATGAATGCTTTGTTCAGATTTTCAGATGTGTGCTGGCAGTTCAAGTCTGGCAGCTGGAGTGAACAGTCGTGTTTTCTGGAGCTCCAACAATATGCTAGAAGGTAAGTAACTATGTTTGTTTTGCATTGCATGTTTTTATATGTTTCAGACTTTCAAGCAGAGATGTCATGCTGACTGGAGTTGAGCACAGGGCAGTGACAAAGTGAAAGGTAAGTACTTTTGACTGAATGTTTGTTCTATGCATGTTTTGTTTTAATACATTTCAGGAGTGCTTATCCAGTGATGATATGACAGTTGGAGTGAACAGTGGAGCCAAGCAGTCTTGTTTTTGGAGCTACTCAACAAGCCTTGAAGGTAAGTTTAGAATTTCTCAATGTTAGTGAATTGAAGTACTGTCACTTGCTTTTGGACAGTCGAACAGAACAGACGTGGTTGCGAGAGCTCTCATATCTGTTGTGTTAAACTGTTTTTATGATATGTTATGTTTGTTTGTTTGTTTGTGATGTACTATTTTTCAGATGCTGATGGCAGTGATGGGTTTTCAAGCTGACCTGAACAGAAAAGCACTCATATGGTAAGTACAAAATAGTTGTTATATGGGATGTTTTGTGCATGCTTTTATGTTTCAGGTGTACTTGCTGACAGCGACGAAGACGAATCAAGAAGAGGAACATTGTTGAGAAAGTGATTGGGACTTGCAAACAGGGTAAGTGTAACACTTGTGTTTGTTTAATTTGTAACATGCGTGCTTTGCTCTGTTTCAGATTTCACATGCAGAAATTAAACAGGATTTCAACTGCTGAGACACAATTCATCAAAAGTAAGGTAAGTTTTAATTCATTGATTTGAGTTGTACAATGTGTTCTTTACTTTATTTCAGATTCGAGTCACTGGTTTACACATGGAAGAAGATTTCCACGTCTGTTACTCAACTCTACAGAAGCAAGGTAAGTCGATCAAATTTTTGTTTTAGTTTGTACTGCTGTAATGTGATGGTAAACTTATGCTATTTTTCATGTGTGCTATGCAGAGATGGAGAATTCAATTTTAAGAAAGATTAACTGCTGCAGCTTAGCTCTGCTCTGTGTTGATTTTTGTTCAAAAACGTTTAAAATGTATGTGTGTTTTCAGATGTTTTGTTTCAGTTGATGTCCAGATGGCAAGCAGTACAGACGTGTTTCTTGGAGCTGCCAAACAGTGAGTACAAACGTTTTATATTTTTCAGTTGTTTACTCATAGAAGTCTGTGAAAGATGATAACAAGGGTTGAATCTATCAGCACTTGTGTCTAAAAATGCTGATGTGTGACGGTTTACTGAAAAGGGTAAATGCTAGCCAGTACTTACACTTGAGCAACCGTGGGATGTCGAACTAACTGATGATGTACTATGATGGTGAACACTTACTATGTGTATCAAAATGCTTTTGTTGATATTTACTATAGATGATTTGATATTGGTTAACATTTGTTTGCATGCTGTTAACATTTCTATTTCATTTCAGGGAGCTGTGGTAAGTATTGTAGTATTAATTTGTCTCAATAAACGATGATGAATGAAAACTGATGTCGATTCTTTTTGTACAGTTTTAGGTATTAGCACTCTATACAAAACTCTGTCGGTCGGTGTTTGTGAATGTGAGCTTAATGTTTGAGTAGAACAAAAATGTCTTTACTTTTGTGATCGCCAGTTGTCTGTGATGTAAAGTGGAAAAAACACAGCTATGAAGCATACAATTGTTTCAATATTTTATCAATGATAGTGTGCTATGCATGTTTTGATTTAGTTCGTTTCAGATACGACATGACATGAAGAGTTGACAGTCGAACAGAGCTGAGCAAAGCAGAAAGGTAAGTGTGTTTCATTTTAGTATGAACACTTGTATTTTGTTTTTATATGGTATGTTTTGTGCATGCTATGTTTCAGGTGTACTTGTAGTCAGCGACGAAGACGATTCAAGAAGAGGAACATTGCTGAGAAAGTGAATGGGACTTGCAAACAGGGTAAGTGTTACAATTGTTTGTTTGATTTTTACCATGCATACTTTGCTTTGCTCTGTTTCAGATTTCACATGCAGAAATGGTCTCATAGCAGTGCCAACAGTGAATAAGGATTTCAGCTGCTGTGAAACAACTCAACAGAAAGTAGGTAAGCATTGAATGAATGCACTTGAGTTGTACAATTTGATGTGATGCTTTTTTTCTGTTTCAGATTCAAGTTTCTGGTGTAGACAGAAAAATGTGTTTGAAGAAGGAATTCTACTACTGTGATTCAACTCTACAGAAGCAAGGTAAGTAGAAACAAAATTTTGGTTTAATTTAACTCATGTGTTTTGCACTGCATGCTATTTTTCAGGTCTCTCACGCAGTGATGGAAAAGAAGAAGATTTCAAGAAAGAATCACTGCTGCAACTCAGGCCTATAACAAGGTAAGTGTTTACTATATTGTATACAAAATGTTTCTCTGTTTTAATCTGTTTCAGGTTTCAATTGCAGAGATGTTGCAGAGATGTTTTGACAGCTTGTGACAGAAAAGAAATTCAGCAGCTGTGTCTCGACTCTAGCCACGAGGTAAGTCAAAACAAATATACTGGTTTGTATGTTATGTTGTTATGCCCTTCTATGTTTCAGACTTACATTGCTGTGACTGTTCCACAGTGGGTCAAAAAAGAGACGAATACAGGTTTCAAGAAGAAAATTGGCTGTTGAAAACCTGCACAAAATATGAGGTAAGTAAACTATTCTTTTGGTTTGTTTTGTGCTTTGTTATGCTTAACTATTTTTCAGATTGGAATGGTGGGTCGTTACAGAGCAGACTTTTGGACAACTGAGAAGTTGAGAAACAGAGAATGATTCAAGATCAGCTAGGTAAGTCTTGATTATTGTGCATTGCTAAATGTTTTTTTTCATTCCAGTATGGCTGTGGTAAGTACACAAACTTTCTATAATTTAATATTGAACTGTTTTTATGACCTGTATTCTGCATTGTAAAATGTCTGTTTTTCATTTCAGTATCCTGTGGTAAGTACACTAACTTTCTTTAATTTTCATATTGAACTGTTTTGATGACTTGTATACTACTATGCAATGCCTAATGTTTTTTTCATTTCAGTATAGCTGTGGTAAGTACACTAACTTTCTTTAATTTTCATATTGAACTGTTTTGATGACTTGTATTCTGCTAAACAAAATGTGCTTTTTTCAATTTCAGGTCAGCAATGGTAAGTAGATTGTGTTTCTTTATGTATAATTGTGTATACAAAGTTTTTTTTTCATCATAGCATGTCTTTTATATTTATGCTTTGTGTAAGTAAAATGTTCATAAATCATTCTTATCTTCAAACTAAAAATGTATTGTGCTATGCAAAATGTCTGTATGTTTTCAGTTGCCAGAGGTGAGTACCATTACAGTTGAAAAGTTAGTTTTGTTTAGTTAAAGTTTTGGTTCACAGTTTTGTTTGTTATTTGGCAAAATTTACATGTATGCATTGAGTCTTGATTTCAGCTCGATTGTGGACTGAAGAAGATTGCCAGCAGAGGGATTGGATACAAAATACAAAGTAAGTACTGAGTTTCTTACTAAAAGTTTTGAGTTGTATTCATTGTGTGTAAATATGCTATGATTGCTATGAACATGACTTTTGTATTTCAGCGAAGACAACATAGGTAAGTAAAATTGTTATCTGTTTCATGTTTACTGTTACAGTTCAATATTGTGTTTATAAATTTTAAGTTGTACAAACACATTCAAAAGTTTCTAATCATGCTTTCGATTTCATTTCAGCTTTACTGCTAGACGAGTGTTCTCTACTACTTGACGAGTCAGCTTTACTACCAGGCGAGCAGTGACAACAAGGCGCCTTTGTGGAAACAACACAACAAAAAAGTGAGTATTAGTTAAACAATTGATTGAAATTGTTTTACTGTATGTTATACTTAAATGCAAAATTGTGCACATAAATTGTAAGTTGTACAAACACAGTGAAAGTTTCTTATCATGCTTTCTATTTCATTTCAGCTCTACTGCTAGACGAGCAGTGACAGAAAGGCGCCTGAACATGCAACACAATACAAAAAAGTAAGTATCAGTCAAACAGTTGGTAGAGTTGTGTGTTTTTCTTTAGCAGTTTGTGTTTACTATTTTATTTGATACATGGTATATTACACATGCATGTTTTTATCATTTCAGGCTGTTTACTTTCATCGTTTACTGTTTAACACAATTTGCTTTTCTATTTTCAGTGCCAATATCCAAACCTTGATGTGGACACCGAGTAGTCAATACATACGTGTGGCGTATAGCTGCGACAAAACCGTGGGTCCATCGCACCGATAACTTGAACATTGGCCCGTGTATGGACATCAGTGCAACTTTGTGAATCCATGTATCTTTGTGAATCCATGTAACATTGCGAATGTGTGTCGATCGAAAAATGTGTACATTCTGAACTGAAACGAACTCGGTGTTGCAAGTGGCAAGTGTTGACAGTGTGTATGTTTATGTTTATGTTTTTACATGAAAACTAAAGGAGATTGTTCTCCTACCTTTTTTTTCCTTGTTTTATTGCGCTGGCCAGCAATATTGATGTATTGATGTATGTGTTTGTGTTTAAACTATGCAATACCAAAATCAAACAAAAAATAAACATTAACAGTCATTAACTGTGTTTGGGCGGCCGAGGGGTTTAAGACTCCACAAGTGTGAAGCGCACTGATAGCACTTGGGGGTAAACACCTCGGTATTTCGGTGCTAAAATGTTTTCACGGTGCTTATTTTGACGCACTGTTAGAACTACCAACCAGTTAATGATTGCATGATCTATAAAACCAATTTTAAGTCTACTTGGGCACAAGAGATTCCAAGTACCAAAATACCAACAATTAACAAGCAGACGCTTTTCAAAACTATGACCGCTGAGATTGATAGTCAGATGGAGTCCTGCCCATTTAGCTGTGTAGCGGTCTAGGGCGGGGTTGCAAGTCAATACGAAATGAGGCGCTATAAAGCAACTCGTCCCCGTTATGACCGTCAATACTTTCGACACTATCTGGGAATCCTTTCAACACCACATTGTTGCGCTGTTGGAAGGGTGGTAGGCACGCATGGTGACATGCCTGTGCTTTGCTATGCGACACCATGGTATTTTCGTACGGTGACACGAAATATCTTAATCTGGCTCTCTCAGAAACGCAGGCACGCGTTAACCGAACCTGACCGATGACCGAGCAATAACATTTCTATTAAGTGCTTCAATGCACAAAGTCTGCTAGGGCTGGGGTGGGAAGGCGACTTCTCTTGTACTCAGACAAGAGGAACGGTCACAAGTCCGTGAAAACGCCGAGTGACACCACTAGCTTTCAATCGTACAAAGCAAAAAACTTTCAAACTTTAGTTTGAGGTGAAATGATAAAAAAACTATATAAACAACTAACCGTTATAAGATATTCGCCATATGGACACAAACTATGCTACTCAATGTTGCGTTGAACATTAATTGCGCCTTACGAACTACTCGTGTTGAAACTAACATTGAGTGACTCGTAAACTTAAAGCAGTTACTCGCTTTTGACTGCATACACATTTTGTACAACGGCTCGTTATTGGTATAACTTGTCTTTCAATGAGACACATTAACACAAACGTTCAACAGTATTTAGGCTTTATATTGCGCTTGTAGAATATACGAACAAAACACACTATATAATCTACAATCGATCGCATAGTTAGCTACTTGAGTTGATATTGACAAGCGCTGGTCAATCATCTCGTTTGTAAGCTTTCGAGTGTACACAGTAGTTTGCAGTTTTGTTTCACACATAATACAAAATATGGATGAAAAAAATCTATATATTAACTACTTTTGCCTCTTGGCCAAATCTACACTCGTTCGCATAGTTTGCTACCTAGGTTGATATTAACAAGCGCTGTTTGAAAAGCAGTATTACTTCAATGCTATGGTTTGGTTGTAAGATAAAATACTAGTATATGATGCATTGATGTAACAGATATGTAGGCACATTCGTATAGTAGAAGAAAATTCTCAGCAGCAGCTGGTCTGCAAACACTACAATGCGATTTTGCAGTTTGATACGAACGTGTTTTGTTCACGTGAAGTTGAAATGAAAATCTGTCGTGTCTGATCAATGAAATATATTTGATAAAATAACACAGTTGAAAGGCAGTAACATATCTAAGGTTGTGCTATGTTACAGCTCCACAAATAGTTATTCGTCTTGCAAGATACTGGAACAGATGTCCACATGTTATTGTATATTATCTGATTTAGGATATTTTGAGAAATTATGCAACAGAACATTTCTGCAAGATGTGAAAAAAATATCTATTTGAATGAGATTTCTGAGGTTTAGCCATTGCCGAAAGGCCAATGTTTCTTCATGTATGTATGACAAAAGTTACTGCTATATTTGCTATTATGCTAGTCCGTATTGCATATCGCAAGGTGGTAAAGCGGCTCTTTTCATTTCGCTGTGAAAAGAACGGTCACAAGCCCGTACAAACGCTGAGTGACACCTCTTGATCATGTAGCTTGTATGAAACGTGTTTATACAACCACAGTAGTTCAAAGCAGAACGCTTTTCCTTCTTCGAGGGAGAAGAAATCTGGGTGCAAGTCCCGGCTTTGGTTATAACACGAATACTACTCGCTGCTCAGTTGCAATATTCATACTCTTACACAGTCAATATAATCTCGGGACCAAATGCCACTAGGCTCGATTTTGAGTTGCTTATAAAACAACAATTAATCTTCGTGTGTTGTTGTTATACATAAATTGCAAAGACAATGTTGGTGAGCTTGTTTTCCGACAACAAATTTAAAAGAGCGTTTAGATTGTGATTGTTTAATCATAATAGTTTAATTCTAACTGGTTGTTATAACTGTATTTGAAAATATTTTACTTTTAATTTCTTGTAAAACATGGACATACATAACCAAGCTTTTTAATATTTCTATTTACAACCTTATTGCGCATCTGCCCGAATTTGCTAGAAAATGATTTGAATGTCTAACTGTATGACTCTAAAACTTGTGAGTCTTATCTAGTGCTTTGTGTTGTGTCCCATTGTTTGGCATTTAGTTCCTTGCCATAAATTTAGGATCGCACTGTATACGGTTTCTCTTTTGCGGATACAGCTGAAATTTTACTACATGTGTATTTGTTTTGCATAGAGGAAATGTGACCAGTATTGGCCGAACCTGAACGACCCAGTCTTCTACGGTGATCTGATTGTCTCAATCCAGTCCGAATCAAACCTTTCCGACTACACGCTACGCATTTTTGAAGTTAGATTTGTAAGTGGTTTTGCCGAGCTTAATATTGTATATTTGAAATATGTTAATAATATGTTTTCACGTACACGTTATGCATTATTTTATCTTCAAGCAAATGTTTCATCGTTCTATAGTAACGTTATTGGATACACATATACACATCTAACTAAATTATTGGACTATTAATATGTTGTTCAAGGCGACCTTGACTTCACTATGTTTTATCGTTATGAAGCCTTTAATTCTTCACCACTGTATAGGGGAACAAATCCCGAAATGTAAAACACTTCCATTACCCGCAATGGCCTGATTTTGGGTGTCCGCAACGGCATTGGCCTTTGATAAATTTCATTACCTTAGTCCGCCAATATCGGCCTCGATTTCCAAATGGACCCCTTCTGGTCCATTGCAGGTATTTTCCAAGTGTATTGAATGGTCATTGAATCAGTATATGTTCGATATAATACTTGTAGATGTTGTGCGTCCGTAGTCTTAGTCTTTGTAGTTGAACCACTCTAGTTGCACGACTTTCTTTTCATGACCCATGTCTGAACACAGCTTTTGATTGTTGAACATAATAAGATTTATTGCTTGTGTCCCTGTTCTCAATACAAGTGTTACAGCTACTGAAATATTTGAACTAATCAAAAATAGGTATTGACAGTTTCTCTTGAATCGATAATTGTAACAGTAAAACGTGCACAAGTCTTAGTTATAACGCCGTTTATGTTTCATATGTCCTTACATTCATGATAGGTAACAAATCCAATACATGCCATCTGTCCGTCCAAATGTGCATGTAAAACATAAACGCCTGTGTCCGTTCCATTTCATAGCAAAAAGAATGCCGGACTGTAAAACACTTTTGGTACTTGAAATGGCCCGATATGGGCTGCCCAGATGACCCAAAGATGCTTCTAGACTTTGTGAAGACTGTCCGAGAACACAAAGTAATGCCTGGAAATGATAATGCTTCTGTTGTTCATTGCAGGTATGCATGACACCACACCTTTCTCGCAAGGTTTACATATATATTCCTTGATGTATCGACCATATATACGCCTGTGCATTAAATGTTCTGCAAAAACAAAACAATGGCTTCACGTGCATGCATGTGTTAGCGTTATATGCATGTAAGTAGTTTGTAATAAATGGGATTAGTATAGGGTAATTTTCATCGTTCTGCCCTAGTGTTTCAAATAAATATAAGGTTTACAAAATGTGTTTTGGTTCACATATATCGGATTGAAGCCGAGGGGCTGACTGGAAGGGCCAAATCAAACGTGTGATATTCGTTCCTATTGAAACATATTTGTGTGTAATATGTCTGCGTTCAATCAATGAAAACTTCTATTTAACACTATAAATGCGTATTATCGTATATACAAAAAAAACATTGTTGTTAGCCCATTTATGCCTAGCGTATAGAAAAAAAGGCCTTGGCAAACAGCGTAGACCCAGATGAGACGCCGCATGATGAGACGCCGCATGATGCGGCGTCTCATCAGGGTCTGCGCTGTTAGCTTAAAGGAGTTTCTGTAAGAAATGTTAAAAATATAGAAAAAAATATACTAGACATTACTTATTTTGGAAATACATTGGTCCAATTTAGAAGGATGGGATAGTCCACTATGAATAAATGGGTTAATTAATATTTGCTCAATGTATTTTACTATTTGATATCAAAATAAGTTGTTGTTGTGTACAATAAGTAAGTGATGTTGAATAAAATAACATTACTTAAGCATATGTATATGAATTACCATCATTTATGTGCTAGTGCTGGCGTTGGGCGGACCGGAACCTACATTGCTGTTGACCATCTTCTGCAACACATTCGTGACCATGACGACGTAGATATCTATCAACTAGTTCTAGACATGCGTGATCACCGGTGCAACATGGTGCAGACTGAGGTTTGTTGATGTAATTCAAACACTGAGAACAAAGGATGTCACTAAGAACATCGTTATTTCATATTTAGTTTGACTAGTATAGTGATTTTGGTCGACGTGCAATTTATTATCAGTTAGATCACTTATTATGCATATGAATTCATATTTGTTCTTGGTGAATTATTGTATGGTTCATTAATTACATCTTATTTTTATATCATAAGTTCGGTTGAAAAACATACCGGTCGTTTGAAGAAATGGTAACAAACTATGAATATTTGTAACCAAGAAGATGATTGTTAAAGGTGCCTTTTCACAGATTTTGGCATTTTTTAACTTATTCATTAAATGCTTTATATCGATAAATGTAAACATTGGATCGTAAAAGCTCCAGTAAAAAATCAAGAATAAAATTAAAAAAAGGAAAAGAACATTGCCCGGACCAGGTTTCGAACCAGTGACCCCTGGAGTCCTGCCAGAGTCCTGAAGTAAAAACGCTTTAGCCTACTGAGCTAATCCGCCGAGTACACATTCATGACGTATTTTATACCTTATATAAGCAATCTTCGTAGTTTCACAAAACTTGACGACAAAAACAGAACTCTCCAAATTATTCAATCGTTTCGCGTTGCAACGCTTTATAATTTTTAGGTTTTAAAATCGTCAAAAGATGCATATAATGGCTATATTAGACCATGGTAAATGTTCAGTATTACTATTTCCTCACAAATATCATAACGAAAACGAAAATTTGCGAATCTGAAACAACTTTTTTCAATTTTGTCAATTTACCAAAGCGTGAAAAGATCCCTTTAAGTGTTGAAAACAGACACGTGTATTTAGAAATGCTTAGAAAGCCGGAACCTTAAGCGTTGTGGAATGCTTTAGGCGTTCTTGCCCAGTAAATAAACTTATCCGTATTAGAAACTTACCTGATATTTCAAATATTTCATCATTATCTCAAGATTCATTAAAACATGTCGAAAGCACGATAGACATTACCTTATGTCATAGATCTAATGACATCATTATACTGCTAGTGACATATTAATTTCATTAAAGGTAGAAAGCAAAATTTACAACACGTCGTGTATCTTAATGATGTATCACCCGCCGAAATGGAATAACTAAAACGCATGCACACATGTTCTCCATTACAGGACCAGTATGTATACATCCACGAATGTCTGAAAGCGTTCATAACAACGGACGATGAGACTGAGGACGAGGAAGAGGAGGAACGTAAGTCGGAATATAGGAACAATTAAAGCCCGGGAGCCCGTCTTATAACCATCATGAGATGAATTAAGGCCTTCATATAATTTGTGATGAAGTATTATTGCTAAATACCAAACTCTATTATTAGCAAATATCAGTTATTCTATTATTTTATGGTCAATTGTTTGAATATACTTTAGTTTAGAAAGATAATAATTAACCCATTTATGCCTAGCGTCTAGAAAAAAGGCCTTGGCAAACAGCGTATACCCAGATGAGACGCCGCATGATGCGGCGTCTCATCAGGGTCTGCGCTGTTTGATTAAAGGAATTTATGTAAGAAATATTCTATATATAGAAATAAATATACTAGACATCCCTAATTTTGGAAATAAATTGATCCAATTTAGAAGGATGGGAGAGTCAACTAGGCATAAATGGGTTAAAAATAGTAAACACCAATGAGGGCCTTCTTGCCTTTACGTGACCGACCAGACAGCCCTAAAACATATGAGTCGCGTTCTGAGAAAACTTGGAAAAATGAAGTCCGTACAAGCCAATCAGGGACGACGCTTTACGCCTTAATTGGATTTTCGCTAAGAAGAGACATCATTTAAACGAAAAATTCCATAAAAGCGGAAATTGTCGTCCCTGATTAGCCTATGCGGACTGCACAGGCTAATCTGGGATGACAATTTACGCACAAGCATTATGCCCAGTTTTCTCAGAACTAATGTGACCAACCAGACAGCCCTAAAACATATAGCGGACCGACGCCTCATGCTAAATAAGTGACCGGAACTCAAGTAGGAAATAAACAAAAATGCAAAATAGTTATGCAGATGTAAGGTTTCTATAATAAAAATACACAAAGAAACAACGTGTTTATGTAAGAAATAATATGCACACATATATATTTATTGTGAGCTAGCAATTCAGTAAAACCGTATGTTTGTCGTAAGGCAGTTGATGAGAGATTATCAGGAGAAATAGATATTAGACTCAGAATAAAAGCACAAAACACGCCCTAACCAGTTTATGCGTATACAGTTAAAGTGTTGATGCACTAACGTAAAGCTCCACAGAGACATCCACATTAACCCATTTATGCCTAGTGGACTCTCCAATCCTTCTAAATTGGATCAATTTTTCCCCAAAATTAGGGATGTCGAGTATATTTATTTCTATATTTATAATATTTCTTACATAAATTCCTTTAAGCAAACAGCGCAGACCCTGATGAGACGCCGCATCATGCGGCGTCTCATCTTGGTCTACGCTGTTTGCCAATGCCTTTTTTCTAGACGCTATGCATAAATGGGTTAAATGTTTTAAATCCAAAATATTCATAAGGATTCTTGCTATTTATTTTTTTAACAAAGTTTTTAACGTGTACATATAACGTAGACTTTTTGTACTTTCCCATATTGCACACGTAGTCTTTCTTATATCATATATAAAACATAATATGTTATTGCCATTTAAATACGACTTAGATACTTTATCTTCTATATACAGGCCTAGTTTATTTAGTATATAACGTCTTCTCAACGATGCATACACAACCTTCACCGTTTTCAAGCATATCAAATGAAATAATTAAATTATAAGTTAACTAACAGTAAAATAGGTAACACAAGAATGTGTGTTTCCTTGTTCGCATACTGCTTATCAATTCAACCTGTTTTGTTTTAATTTTCAGATGTGTACCAGAACACAAAGTTTGGCGGTGACAATATCTACGAAAACACGGCATTTCAACAAGACTAATGTGAGACATGGGACATAACTCTGCAAGCATGTTTCATAAACCAAATAGATGAATTTGGGAGTCATGACATATATAAAGACAAATATGAGATATTAATTCGGTGGTCTATCTTGCCTTCTTGTGTAAGAATGCTGTATTATGATTATGAGAGTTAAAATGTTGCATTTATTTAACCCATTTATGCCTAGCGTCCTGAAAAAAAAGGACATTGCAAACAGCGTAGACCCAGATGAGACGCCACATGATGCGGCGTCTCATCTGGGTCTGCGCTGTTTGCTTACAGGAATTTCAGTAAGTAATATTCTAAATATAGAAATAAATATACTAGACATCCCTAATTTTGGAAATAAATTGATCAAATCTAGAAGGATGGGAGAGTCCACTGGGCATTAATGGGTTAACTGCGTATGGAAAGCATTGTTTGAATGCTTCATATTTGAACATGGTGCGAAGTAAATCACCTTCGATATTAACCCATTTATGCCTAGTAGACTCTCCTTTCTGCAATGTATGCTTACTCCTTTTTTATTTGAATAGTTATATATTGATATAAAACTGTTTTTTTGTATACGCCCGTTTAAAAAGTCGAATAATGGGAACACAGGAGCAGGCGGCGTCCCACGGGTGGCATTGCAGACTGTGGTATATATTCGTTTGGAAAATAACTTTGTCCAACAAGGATTGATATTTGTGTCTCGTTCTGAGAAAACTGGGCATAATGCATGTGCGTAAAGTGCCGTCCTAGATTAGCCTGTGCTGTCTTCACAGGCTAATCAGGGAGACACTTTCCGCCTAAACTGGATTTTCGCTAACAAGAGACTTCATTTAAACGAAAAATGTCAAAAATGCGGAAAGTGTCGTTCCTGATTAGCCTGTGCGGACTGCATAGGCTAATCTGGGACGACACTTTACGCACATTCATTTTGCCCAGTTTTCGCAGAACACGACACATATGTTCGTTTGGAAAACAACTTTGTCCAACAAGGAATGATATTTAAATAACTTGCCATTCGTGCTCAGCGTAAAAAGATTTAATGTCACAACCAAGAATGAGTTCCCTATCGACACTTTGTCCAAAGGATACATTTGTCCTTCATGGATGGATTTTCATATAGATTTCCATAAGTGATTAGCGTAATGGTACTTTGTATAGCGCATAACTTTATCTAGCTTGAGCAGAGTTTGCAAGGTCAAGATCACAAATACAGGTTAACCCATTTATGCCTAGTGGACTCTCCCATCCTTCTAAATTGGATCAATTTATTTCCAAAATTAGGGATGTCTGGTATATTTATTTTTATTTTTAGAATATTTCTTACAGAAGTTCGTTTAAGCAAACAGTGTAGACCCTGATGAGACGCCGCATTATGGGTCTACGCTGTTTGCAATGTCCTTTTTCAGGACGCTAGGCATAAATGGGTAGATGAAAAACACAGTATTTAGAAACTGGAGGATTTATTTTGCAGTTTATACAATCATATTGATTGGCGTACATCGCCAAGTCCCTTTCAGAATGGCAAGGTCACAATTTAAAGTAAAAGAAATTAGATGATACATTTCCAATCACTGCCTGATTGTTTTTCACTGACGCTTGTATCTTTGCGACGATGGTATTACTGGTGTAATGAGCAATCAAAATAATATGTGTTTTGTTTTGTTTTAACTTAAACATTGTAAATGGTTATAATGCATGGACTTACAGGACTGACTGGTATACTAATATGACTTGTCGGAGATTGTAACCCAGTGGCTAGCTTAAAAAGAACATTAACAATGAAATACAATTAAACATTGGATAGCAAACAAAATGATTTCTTAAAACTAAAAAACTCTTATAAAGATAGTTCTGAAAATCTTAAAGAGGTGGACATTTTTATGTCGACGTACATGGTCATTTGAATTAATTGCGTATATACGAAATCATGATTCAACACAGACACTTGTTATCATAAATAAGGTACTAGTAAATATAAAAAGTTCATACCGCATCATTATAATACATATCAAAGACAGTGTATGCCACTGTGATGTATGGTCACATATATTTTTACCATATGGATGTATTTACAAAACAAATAAATGTTCAAGCAATAACATGCACATTACATATCTGTGAATAAAATTCAAACAGAACATAGTCAAAACTTATTAAGCTACTAAAACTCCTGGATAAGCAAATAATGTCACACTCAGATGAGTCAGGACTCTCAGAAAAATCACAAGCTCTTTCTGGCAAAACACGGCTTGTATCAGCTCGATCCTCTGATGATATATTTCATTAAAAATAATTTCTTCGTGTGAATCGCTGTATGTGCAGAGCAATTTGATCGTACACATTATTTTTCTCTTCTATTACTGCGGGCAGAGAATGTATTTTCGACAAACCTACAGCACACATAACTTTCCCGTTTTGAGAATATATTACAAAGGACAGTTTCGCCTCTTAATTGTATATAAAAGTACAAATAGAAGAGAGAAATAAATAAAATAGTTATTTTGACAATCTGTCATCTTTGTTAGCATCTTATACAGCGTTTCTGCCATCATCGGCATCATTTAAAATACATATGTGCCTGCTACGGCGTCATTTTTTTTCGACAGGGTCAGTTTGGACGCCTGTGACATGTTCCTGAAACAACTCAAGGGACGGATAATTGGCTTACGTATCCCTTAGGGATAAATGCGTAAGTATATAACACGAAATGCAGTCATTTATTTGAAACTTGAAATATTTTGAACAAAAATCTGTCAGTGATGTTTCGGAAACTGTCACTTTTAACTCGTTTACATTTTTTTTAAACTTGAACAACGAGTCCAGAATTACCTGGTGGCGTCCTTAGTCAATGGACAATATGTTCGTAGCAATGATTTTGGCCATACTTGCGTAATATAAATACACCGACCGAATATATAACCTACCTGTTGTTCGCGGTTGAGTCCAACTGTCTGTCATCGACGGAACAATCTGCCATCGACGTGACGCGTAATACGATGTGATACACTAAGTTATGGGACAATGGTAATCTTTCTTTCTTCTACAAAGCCAGACAGAACATTGAAACAGTTTAGATATTTACCAATACACCACGTATTGAATTAAAAAACAACATCTCACCATAAACAAAGGGGTATTATTAGCAAAAAAATGCTCATGTAGTATTCACTCAATCTTACAATACACTCACAGATTGGGGTGAGTTATCAGACATATATCCATATGATTAGTACTGAGAGTACCCTGTTTTTAAAATATCTGCATTTTATGTCAACGCCTCCGTTGCAAATTGCTTCGGCCAGTGCCGGATTAAGCACCGTGTGACCCAAAGGCATTGACACTTTTGGAGCCCATGCTCCTAGTCGGCCTAGTGCCTACTAGAAGGCCAGTGCCCAGTCAATTTCAATTGTTTAAATTAGCTTACCAGTGCCAAGGCTAGCAATACATAAAACGTGACCATGTCCTTTTAAAGGTATAGATAAAGGTGGCTAAGTAAAATAAAATTCGTTTGTCACGGTCTCATGGGGCCCCTAAAAGTCGCGGGGCCCATAGGTAGCTGTCACGGTCTCATGGGGCCCCTAAAAGTCGCGGGGCCCATAGGTAGCTGTCACGGTCTCATGGGGCCCCGAAAAGTCGCGGGGCCCATAGGTAGCTGTCACGGTCTCATGGGGCCCCTAAAAGTCGCGGGGCCCGTAGGTAGCTGTCACGGTCTCATGAGGCCCCTAAAAGTCGCGGGGCCCATAGGTAGCTGTCACGGTCTCATGGGGCCCCTAAAAGTCGCGGGGCCCGTAGGTAGCTGTCACGGTCTCATGGGGCCCCTAAAAGTCGCGGGGCCCGTAGGTAGCTGTCACGGTCTCATGGGGCCCCTAAAAGTCGCGGGGCCCATAGGTAGCTGTCACGGTCTCATGAGGCCCCTAAAAGTCGCGGGGCCCGTAGGTAGCTGTCACGGTCTCATGAGGCCCCTAAAAGTCGCGGGGCCCGTAGGTAGCTGCCTACTCTGCCTAATGGGTAATCCGGGACTGGCTTCGGCCGATAATCGGCAACCATCAAGCGGACCGTTATTTTGTGACGTTCGCGTATTCGTGATTCCACCAATATGAGCCTCGCTCTGTGAAAACGGGGTTTAATGCATGTGCGTAAAGTGTCGTCCCAGATTAGCATGTGTATCCCGCAAAGGCTCATCAGGGACGACACTTTCCGCCTAAACAGGATTTTCGCTAACGAAAGACTTTCTCTGAACGAAAAATACCATACAAGCGGAAAGTGTCTTTTTTCCTGATTAGCATGTGTGCAGTGCACAGGCTAATCTGGGACGACACTCTACGCACATGCATTAAACCGACTTTTCTCAGAGCGCGTCTCATATACTTTAAACGGAACTCCTCTTATCCCGAGCGACAAATAACTTTTTGGCTGTTATGTGCACTTGTATCGCATGACTATACATGTATCCCGGAAAAAGCTACTTTTTGGAAAAACCCTCTAATCTGCTGGTTCAAAT
This sequence comes from Dreissena polymorpha, assembly GCF_020536995.1. NCBI lineage: Eukaryota > Metazoa > Mollusca > Bivalvia > Myida > Dreissenidae > Dreissena > Dreissena polymorpha. The sequence goes on from NC_068355.1 coordinate 173,003,792, forward strand.
AAACATGACCCATTTATAATCCTTTCAAAATCACACACCGTATCAACCGTTATAATTTCAAGTAAGCTATCATTGGTTGATTTAATGGACCAGCGTTGTCTGTACCGGGGTGATTAGTGGGTTTTTCTAAACTCGTGCTTTTCCGGGATAGATCTATTCACACATTCACATGATTCGCCCCATTGTTGCAAAAAGGTGCGATATGAAATGTCACATAGTACCTGTTTACACCAAAGGTGCGATTTGAGTTCACATCAACTAGAATGATAATGCACAACCTCGTGGATTTGTAAGATGTCTATTTGTAACCGATTTATATTAGCAGAAAAAAAACAGTTTTAAAGGAGTTCCTAGTAACAACAATTAGTCAAGTCGTTGTTCAAAGCGAAACGTCATTGTTATCAAAGTCGGAAAATAGAGTCTCCAATATACGGATTAAAATTAGTATTCAACACGATCTTGAGTTGGATGACGAAACATACACAAAAAGTAAGTAAATAGAATTGTATTGTGTTTTTATTCGCCTGTTCAAAAAACCGGCCGTATTATGGGAACACCCGTAGCGGGCGGTGTCCTGGAAAACGATGTCCGCTCAATATCTCAAAAAGTTTAAATCGGATCATTCTAAACTTGGAGATAATGTTTGTTGGCATAATATCTCGACCATGTTTGATAACCAGCCAGAGCGCTGAAAGAACTTAATAGAGTTATGGCCCGCATCAATGCCTATAACTGTGATTAGCCTTGGAGCAGAATTATGCCCTTAGCAAACAGCGTAGACCCAGATGAGACGCCGCATAATGCGGCGTCTCATCAGGGTCTGCGCTGTTTGCTTAAAGGCCACTTTTTGTACTAAGAAAAGTCCGGTTAAACTTGCGTTCTGAGTAAAATTCAGGTTAAAGTTAAAGTAAAATAGGTTCGTTTTTCTGTCACAACTAAAGTTATCCATTTGAAACTTCACACACGTCTTTTGGATCATCATGCGATACCAACAACCATCGGCCATATCTCTGACCTGAAATTTAGCAGAATTATGCCGCTTATTGTAGAAATTTAAGGAATACGTGTGCATGCAACGAAATATATCTCCAGCTAACATGAAAACCTTGCATGTGGTTGCATTTTAAGCCATTAAGTTCCATGTCATTGTTGCTAAAATAGATAAAACGTCAGTTAGAATTTAGTTATTATGCTAACATTTTGTCTAGGTAGGTAACATGCTAATATAGCATAGGATTGTATTTAAGACCGGGGGGTGTCAAGAATACTATTACTAAAAATAGAAGAAGTCTCCGTACAATATCTTTAGTTTGATTAGTGTATGTGGCTGTAATTTCGTGTGTAGGTAACTGACATTCAGACCTTGGGTGGGATCGTATTTGGAGCCAGAGGTATCAAGATTACTGTGCCGAACAAACAACGACAACACAGTTTCCTCTCAATAACTGAGATTCGATTGATATATTGATGTGTAATTTTGTTTTAAGTAGCTCAAATACAGACCATGAGTGTGATCACTGAAGGGTCCATTTGGGTCAAGTTCATTATTGGGTCCAGATTACTGTTACCAAAGCTAAACATAGTTTCCGCTAAATAACTTCGAGTTTGGATGGAGGTATTGCGCTGACATTGTGTGTATATGCAGACTATGCATGCAAAGTAAATTAAATATAAATGAGATTGCACGATTTTGTCAAATATTTATGAATTTATATAAAATGTGCAATAAACTTATTATACATAATATAAATTTAAAAAAAGGGTAAGAAGAACATGTGTCGAAACATGCGAAATAAGCCAGATATTTAATTCTTAAATCGAAAATATCCGTTCAGTCAAATTCGCCAGCATGTATATTATGCGTTCATACGACACAAAGACACAATTTTGTTTCCTAACGATACCTGTCATAAGACACGCGAACACTGACTCCGATCCTAATAAAACGACGAATGCTTCGGTTATTGTAGGAAAATATGTACGAAATATCTTCGTCACAATCGACTCGGGGCGCTTATTTGTCTTTGCTGCATTTTATAAAATTCGTCTTCAATGTACACTTTTTCTTGCCTATTTTGTGTTATTGTAACATATTTTTTATCAATATATTACAATTTAATACATATAAAAATCGTACAAGCTCCCTTTAAATAAAAGTAAATTAAAAGTTTAAATTTGAAATATTAGTATATTGGCTTGGTCACTTAACTTTTTATGCGCCCTTTAAAAAAAGGGGGGTATATTGTTTTTGGCCTGTCTGTCTGTCTGCCTGCCTACCTGCCTGCCTGCCTGCCTGCCTGCCTGCCTGCCTGTCTGTCTTCTGTCTGTCTGTCTGTCTGTCTGTCTGTCTGTCTGTCTGTCTGTCTGTCTGTCTGTCTGTCTGTCTGTCTGTCTGTCTGTCTGTCTGTCTGTCTGTCTGTCTGTCTGTCTGTCTGTCTGTCTGTCTGTCTGTCTGTCGTGTCTGTCTGTGTGTCTGTCTGTCTGTCTGTCTTAATTAAAGTTTTATCATAACTTTGGCAATATTAAAGTTTTGTCATAACTTTTGCAATATTTAAGTTTTGTCATAACTTTTGCAATATTTAAGTTTTGTCATAACTTTTGCAATATTTAAGTTTTGTCATAACTTTTGCAATATTTAAGTTTTTTCATAACTTTTGCAATATTTAAGTTTTTCATAACTTTTGCAATATTTAAGTTTTGTCATAACTTTTGCAATATTGAAGATAGCAACTTCATATTTGGCTTGCATGTGTTCAAGGTCAAAGGTAAAAAAAGAGTTAAATGCATGTGTATCTCACGGAGCTGCACATTTTGAGTGGTGAAAGGTCAAGGTCATCCTTCAAGGTCAAAGGTCTTTTTTTTCAAAGCGGCACAGTAGAGGGCATTGTGTTTCTAACAAACACATCTCTTGTTTAATATAAGTTATACTACTTAATAACTACACAAATATTCATATTTGTCTTTGCGGTCATTAAGTATACGTTATACATGTACATTAAAAAACCGAAAATATACAATATAGTATCAAAACGGAAGGACAATCGAGTGCGTTGTTTTGGGACAGCTCTTTGTTTATGGATTAATTAACCTATTTATGCCCAGTGGACTCTCCCATCCATCTAAATTGGATCAATTTATTTCCAAAAGTAGGGGTGTCTGGTATATTTATTTCTATATTCAGAATATTTCTTACAGAAATTTCTTAAAGCAAACAGCGCAGACCCAGATGAGACGCCGCATTATGCGGCGTCTCATCTGGGTCTACGCTGTTTGCAATGTCCTTTTTTCAGGACGCTAGGCATGAATGGGTTAATACAAATGCACGTACATTATAAACCACCAATAACATAACACTGATCCCGGAGCAATGATATGAAAAAATGAGAAATACATTGTTTAGAAATAGCGCGCAAAACCGCGCCATACTTTATCCGCACCGATGGAAGTGTCGGTAACTTGAGAAAAGAAATTGTCGATTTTTTTTTCAGATATTGAAAGCAGATTGTTAGATGAATTAACTACGAGAGGCTAGTTGGTTACACCGACACCATGACTAAATTATTGCTCGCTGTTTGTATCGTCTTGATCGCTGCGTCTTTGCTGCAGACGACAGATGCTCGTCCCCATAGGGAAAAAAGAAACAAGGATCCAGGTATACACATTTTGTGACTTATTGAAGGATATCTTAATTTTAAATATTCTGATTTTAGCACACTGACATTATTATGATATTTAGGAAACGTTAAGTAGCGAGTAAAGTAGCAACATTTTTTTAATTATCTTTTTAAATGCTATTAGGCAAGAACCAAACCCGTTTTTGCATGTTATTCCAATTTTGTTTTAATACACGAAGAAGTATATATTTACTTTCTGAATGAATAATGTATGCATAGGTTACATACCGCAGCCAGAAGCATATGCTTATAGTTCTGTATATGTTTGCAATTTGAAAGCTAGTATCATCGTTTTCTTTTTTTATGAGGATAGCATTTGTCTTACCATTTGGACAAAGCATTAACCCATTTATGCCTAGTGGACTCTCCCATCCTTCTAAATTGGATCAAGTTATTTCCAAAATTAGGGATGTCTGGTATATTTCTTTCTATTTTTAGAATATTTTTTACAGAAATTCCTTAAAGCAAACAGCGCAGATCCAGATGAGACGCCGCGCGTCTCATCTGGGTCTACGCTGTGTTCAATGTCCTTTTTTAAGGACGCTAGGCATAAATGGGTTAAATAAGGCATCCTTTTATTTTTTTTCAAAATTCACAAAATAAGGTGATGCAATAGATTAAATCATTTTCGATAACGGAATTATGAGCAGAATCATTTACGTCTTCTTTTACCTCAACTTTGTCAAGGTGAAGAAAAACCCTTTTCCTTTCAATCGCGTGAACGAAAGGAATTTCGTAACAACATACTACCCGAAACACTGCTGTACGAAATTGAAATAGAAGGATTTCCAGTGTTCGAGCTGGACCTCGTGTTGAGCTACAAGATGAATGTACCGGAAAGTGTCATTGGAAACTTAGCAAGGGATTCCTGCAAAGGAAGTCATAAACGGGTGAGTTTAATGCACGTGCGTAAAGTGTCATCCTAGATTAGCCTGTGCGTTCCGGTGGATTTTTGCTGTGAAGATACTGTCTTTAAACGAAACATATCATAAAAGCGGTAAGTGTCGTCCCTGATTAGCCTGTGCGGACTGCACAGGTTAATCTGGGACGACACTTAACGCACATGCATTACATACTTTTCAAAGAGTTTTATCAGTTTTACATAAATATTAAACGTAACGTTGTTTAATTATTATAAGTATATTACCTTCTTCGGCTAGAAACTGTAATTCAATAATTAAAACACTCAATTTAACATAAATGTGTCACTAGAATAGTTCGCACCATCCGAAGCAATTATAAAATGCACATCTGTTTGCAGGAAAAGACGGTCGGCATATATACAGATCTAAACGGACACGGATCTTTCGCATGTGAAGCGAGTACAGGAAATGATTGGCAGTTGAACTGCGATATCGTAAGTCCACTTTGTGAGGATTTACGATGGAATAATTCTAAATATATTTCACTCTGTTTCTCTGGTGTTGAGCGTAATTCATAAAGGTATTCATACCTTTTTTCAAACATGAGCTCATATTTCGTATATTAAAAAGTGAGTCAATTTATTTTTCGACTTACATTTTTGTTTTGTTGATATAAATGGACAATTTTGAGGGTTTTTGGAGGGAGAAGCAGCTGGGTAAGGGCAGAAGTGGGTGGGGGTAGTAGCCAATGCCGAATGTCTGTGATTAAAATGACCTGTTTATGACGAAATGGCGGCAAATCGTCTATTTTCAGAGCGGGCTTTTCCATTTCAATGGTACGTCCTGCTACATCGGAGGTGAAGTAGACGAAGCCGTGTGCTTCGACGATACCACGGAAGGACACCTGGAATGCCGTTACCCACCTGATGGTACTATACATAATATAAGCCTCGTTCTGGGAAAACTGGGCTTAATGCATATTCGTAAAGTGTCGTCCCAGATAAGCTTGTACAGTTTGCACAGGCTAATCAATAACCACACTTTACACGGATTAGCCTCAAAGTCTTTTAAACGATACCTAAGTTATGGCATTGGAATAGTTTATGACACATGTTTAACTTAAGTAGATTAAGTTTGAGATTATTGAACTAAGAAACACCTGTTTGCTCACACTCACACATCATATAACGATTGAATCCTGGTTGTAGAATGTAACAAACAGTCGAAAATAGTTATAGCAAAATTACAGCCTTTGAGTATTTGCTTTGTCAACATCTGTTACGTACTGTTTTGTTATAGTTGTGAGACCGAATAGTTCCGTTGATATGAATCAAACAGCAGATTTACTGGGTCGTGACCGTCGCTCCATTCACCCTTCCCCGGGGTTCAAGGTCGTTGAAGTCGCATTTGCACTGGACGCTGCATTCATGAAACAGTACGTAAATTGGCACATGATACCTATTGATAGGGCATATGTCCTTATGAGTGGCACATGATACCTATTGATAGGGCATAGGTCCTTATGAGTGGCACATGATACCTATTGATAGGGCATAGGTCCTTATGAGTGGCACATGATACCTATTGATAGGGCATAGGTCCTTATGAGTGGCACATGATACCTATTGATAGGGCATAGGTCCTTATGAGTGGCACATGATACCAATTGATAAGGCATAGGTCCTTATGAGTGGCACATGATACCTATTGATAGGGCATAGGTCCTTATGAGTGGCACATGATACCTATCGATAGGGCATAGGTCCTTATGAGTGGCACATGATACCTATTGATAGGGCATAGGTCCTTATGAGTGGCACATGATACCTATTTATAGGGCATAGGTCCTTATGAGTGGCACATGATACCTATCGATAGGGCATAGGTCCTTATGAGTGGAACATGATACCTATTGATAGGGCATAGGTCCTTATGAGTGGAACATGATACCTATTGATAGGGCATAGGTCCTTATGAGTGGCACATGATACCTATTGATAGGACATAGGTCCTTATGAGTGACACATGATACCAATTGATAGGGCATAGGTCCTTATGAGTGGCACATGATACCTATTGATAAGGCATAGGTCCTTATGAGTGGAACATGATACCTATTGATAGGGCATAGGTCCTTATGAGTGGCACATGATACCTATTGATAGGGCATAGGTCCTTATGAGTGACACATGATACCTATTGATAGGGCATAGGTCCTTATGAGTGGCACATGAAACCTATTGATAGGGCATAGGTCCTTATGAGTGGCACATGATACCTATTGATAGGGCATAGGTCCTTATGAGTGGCACATGATACCAATTGATAGGGCATAGGTCCTTATGAGTGGCACATGATACCTATCGATAGGGCATAGGTCCTTATGAGTGGCACATGATACCTATTGATAGGGCATAGGTCCTTATGAGTGGCACATGATACCTATTGATAGGACATAGGTCTTTATGAGTGGAACATGATACCTATTGATAGGGCATAGGTCCTTATGAGTGGCACATGATACCTATTGATAGGGCATAGGTCTTTATGAGTGGCACATGATACCTATCGATAGGGCATAGGTCCTTATGAGTGGCACATAATACCTATCGATAGGGCATATGTCCTTATGAGTGGCACATGATACCTATTGATAGGGCATAGGTCCTTATGAGTGGCACATGATACCAATTGATAGGGCATAGGTCCTTATGAGTGGAACATGATACCTATTGATAGGGCATAGGTCCTTATGAGTGGCACATGATACCTATTGATAGGGCATAGGTCCTTATGAGTGACACATGATACCTATTGATAGGGCATAGGTCCTTATGAGTGGCACATGATACCTATTGATAGGGCATAGGTCCTTATGAGTGGCACATGATACCTATTGATAGGGCATAGGTCCTTATGAGTGGCACATGATACCTATTGATAGGGCATATGTCCTTATGAGTGGCACATGATACCTATTGATAGGGCATAGGTCCTTATGAGTGGCACATGATACCTATTGATAGGGCATAGGTCCTTATGAGTGGCACATGATACCTATTGATAGGGCATAGGTCTTTATGAGTGGCACATGATACCTATTGATAGGGCATAGGTCCTTATGAGTGGAACATGATACCTATTGATAGGGCATAGGTCCTTATGAGTGGAACATGATACCTATTGATAGGGCATAGGTCCTTATGAGTGGCACATGATACCTATTGATAGGGCATAGGTCCTTATGAGTGGAACATGATACCTATTGATAGGGCATAGGTCCTTTTGAGTGGAACATGATACCTATTGATAAGGCATAGGTCCTTATGAGTGGCACATGATACCTATTGATAGGGCATAGGTCTTTATGAGTGGAACATGATAGCTATTTATAGGGCATAGGTCCTTATGAGTGGCACATGATACCTATTGATAGGGCATAGGTCCTTATGAGGCAATTTTCATTTAACAACAAATGAGCCTTCCTCTGTACAAAGAGGGTGTAATGCATGTGCGTAAAGTGTCGTCTCACATTAGCCTGTGCAGTTTGCACAGGCTTATCAGCCACGGCACCTCTTGCCTAAACTGTTTTTTGTCCAGAAGAGACTGCCTTAAAGTGAGTATGCAACGTTTTTATATGTGTTAAATTGTAATATATTGATAAAAATATGTTACAATAACAACAAATAGACAAGAAAAATTATACATTAAAGACGAATTTCATAAAAAGCAGCAAAGGCAAGTTACTCGTATTTGTTAGGAAACTAAATTGTGTCTTTGTGTCGTATGAACGAATCTGCACTAAAACTAAATTTAGATTCACATCGTTCATGCATGATATACATGCTGGCAAATTCGGCTGTACAGCCTTTTCGATTTCAGATTTAAATGTCTGGCTTATGCCGCATTTTTCGACACATGTTCTTCTTAACTTTTATTTTATTTTATATTGAAATATATGTATAATCAGTTTTTTGTACACATTTTATATGAATTCATAAATATTTGACAAAATCGTGCATACTCTATTTGAAACGGAAAATGCTATAAAAGCGGAATGCGACGTCCCTGATCAGCCTGTGCGGACTGCACAGGCTAATCTGGAACGACAATTTACGCACATGCATTAAAACCCTTTTTTCAGAGCGGGGCTCATATTAATCTGCCCCTTGCATTTGTAGCACTCACTTTTAATGAGGTAATCGCAGTGACGCCATTATGAACATACCCGCGATAAAATTTAAAGACGCTACTGGAATAACTAAAGAGGTCTGTCTGTTTGACTATTGTCTGTGTGACTGTTTGTCTCAGTGTCTGTTTGACCATTTGTTTGTCTGTCTGTTTGTTTGTTTGTTTTTCTGTTTGTCGGTCAGACTGTCTGTTTGTCTATCTATCTGACTGCGATTCTCTACTAACTATGTTCAATTAACCCATTTATGCCCAGTGGACTCTCCCATCCTTCTAAATTGGATCAATTTATTTCCAAAATTAGGGATGTTTAGTATATTTATTTCTATATTTAGAATAATACTTACTGAAATTTCTTTAAGCAAACAGCGCAAACCCAGATGAGACGCCGCATCATGCGGCGTCTCATCTGGGTCTACGCTGTTTGCAATGTCCTTTTTTCAGGACGCTAGGCATGAATAGGTTAATTCCCATCTGGTTCACACTGGTCATGACTCGGGGTACATATTTTTATTGTCTCAATTTTCTACATATTACTACATGCAGTGTCGTTTTTTTTTCGTCTCGATGTTACAAGTTCTTATTTACAATCGTCAGGTTTTACGATCGCCATCGAGGCAATACTGCGGCTGCCGAAAAGGAAGCTGATCTGTTCGTGGTACTTTTTGTAAACGAGGTAGACACTAGGATATTACTGATAAAACTGAATTTTATAAACATTTGATAGTTTTATTAAAATTGGAAATGTTAGAAAATCCCATATAATTGCATACACAATATTTTTCATTCCTTGATTCGCTTATTAAATATGAATGCATCTCAATTGGTAGACTTTTAATTTGATCTTATGTTAGCTTCATAATCATCCACGGGAGATCATATTTGTGACTTACATCTGTTGTCATGTTGTATATATAATACATATACTACACGGTGTATGTATGAATATTAAATATTTTAGATGAACGTTTTCTACGCGTCTGTCAAAGAGGTTTCTGACGGTCAACTTGACCTATACGTTTATCCTGCGGCTATCGTCTACCCAGGCGTAAGTTTTGCTCGAGATAATCAAAACAACTCCTTCTTATCAAAAAATGTCTAACTATCTAATCATTACATACAGAGTTTAGAATGAAGAAACAGTTTTTACCAAATACTGCATTGATATGTGTAATGTCTTATAACAGAGTCCCAACTTGTCTCAAAATACGACAGTGTAACGGTTTGGATAACATAGGTCTGTGCAGGATGTTTCGATTTGTTATAGTACCAGGGTGCAGGATTAACGGGGTTTTCAGGAGTTTACACACGGACTGGACAGAATGTAAACACATCGATAAGGACTTTATTTTTGCAAATATCTCAAGTGATTGAAAAACATTTTCAAATATTTATAGTGAATACAAGACAGTTTTGCTTGCAGTTTGTGCCGATATCTTTAGATTTAAGAATAAATATTTAAAAACGTCTGAAATTGGTGACAATGTTGACAGGTAGAGAAAATAAACGTGAACATGAATGCTGTCCACATCGAATTTCTGCCAAGAACACAGGCTAATTAAATAAAGTATTTCTGACGTATTTCATATTGCCACAAGCAACTTAAAAACTGTCTTTTATGCACAAATTGAAATTCCAAATTTTAATTGTTTAAGAGGGTTATTTGAAGAAAAACAACAATTACCGATGTGTTTGTTTACATCCATAAACGTTCAATTGTGAACCCCACAACGTCACGTGATCATGCACCCTGAGTACTGATGGTACATTCAATAACGTTGCTTACAAGAAACATGCAAATGCCATGAAACCAGGTCTTCACAGTTTTAAAAAAGAATCTTAAGTTAATTAAAATAATTGTGCAAGTCTCAAGTTAGATGTGCTCTGGTATCATAAATTTAACAAGATATAAAATGCACTTTTTATTTAATTTCCCGCAAAGATATCTATTCATACGACACATGCACACTTAATTGGTAAATGGACAGTTGTTTAATATATTGTACCACAAAAAATAAAAATAAGTATTTTGTATCGTGTTAAATCTATGTTAAATTTTGGCAATTGCTATAATGAAGTCTGATTGTTTATATGTTAACTTTATTTTACGAAATATATTACGAAATTTTCTTTGATTTTGAATGTTTAAGAGGCTTTAGGCAAGTTTGGAGTTGATATGATTAAATGTATTTTAGTTACAGAGGGAAGAAAAGGATCATTTTGTCAGTTTTTTTTAATTCAAGGGCAATACTTACGAAGTTCTTCATGCGATTTGGCTGAGTATCGAACTTGGCCGAGATTTTATTCCCACAAACGTTATCACCAACTTTTATGATGATCCGATTTTAACTTTTTGCAATATTGAGCAGTCATCGTTTTGTTAGACGCCGCAAACCCGCCTGCCCGCCCGCAGCAGGCGTTGCAATAATACGCCCCTTTTTTTTTAACGGGCTTATACAAAGATGATCTATCACCAATTACGAATAGCTTGCTAAAATCTTTAGCAAATCTTTGAATGGTTGACTTGTCCTTAAGTACCGAGTAGTATTTATACATTGTGTATAAAAAATTATGTTACTTGGTTGAATGGATTCGGTAATACAAAGTAGTCGGGTGACGTATAAGGGAAAGGCAAGTTATTCCCTATGCTATTTCTGCCAGATTTTTTCTAGCGAGCGTCTGCCTAAAAACTTGGTGGTCGAGGGTTCGATCCCCATGTAGGTTGATGATTTTTCAGCAGGGTTATAATACTATAATCTTCATAATTGAATTTCAGTACGGGTATGATTTCCGCTGGGCTTCGAACTACAATGACGGTGGTCGTCTACAAAGTAGTACAGCCTCCGACGAAGAGCTAAGATTGTTCTTCAACAGTGAATTTACAACCAACCATCATGACTTTGCCATGGCTCTAACGGGGTACGTGTTTTACTTATATATTTCCATTATATTATTGTTTTCATTTGACCTGTATATTTCTCTTAGAAAAAAAGACCTGTTGTTGTATTATGTTTTATTATATGCTTTTTAGTGAAATACTAGTATATACTGTTTTGTTGGCATATATTCTATATGTTAAAATAGTTAAGTTGAATATATTCTTCATTTTCACTCAATGAAAAATATAACATAAAGGGAACTACTTTGTATTGGCCGATTATTTATGTGCATTATCAAATGTAAGTAAAAGAACATTAAGATATGTCAACAATCATCTATTTCTTGAAGAAAACACACACAAAAATAAAAATCAATTACAAATATGAAAATCTTCTATGAATGTTTAACATGAAATCGAACAGCGAAACATTGAAGTTATACTGGATGTCCGGTTAGCGCCGTGGTTGGCACACGCGCTTTTCACTTATGTGACTCGATCTCAATACCCGTGCCCGGCAGCATGCTTTTTGGTTAGAGGTCACCATACTGGACTAGTGGGGTTTTCTCTGGGTACTCCGGTCCCCCCCCCCCTCCACAAAGCACAAGACCACGCCGAATATTTAATATTTCAGTTAAGACAAAAAGTCGGAAATTGCAGCTTCAATTAAGATATTCGTCCCATGAAAAGCAGTTTAACTTCATAATCAAATTGAATATTGTAGGTTGGATCTCATTGACCAGGACGGAAGCGATGGGTTGCTAGGTTACGCCTTCCTCGGTTCGGTTTGTGTAGACAGCAGTAACACACTGAGTAAATACAAGTACGCTATCAACGAGTTCACAATCAGCAACGTGGCCTGGGTGGCTTCACATGAACTGGGACACGCGTAAGTGTAAACATATGAGCCGCGCAATAAGAAAACTGGGCTTAATTCTGATGCTTAAAGTGTCGTCCCAGATTAGCCTGTGCAGTCCGCACAGGCTAATCAGGGACAACACTTTCCGATTAGTCTTAATTTTCATTAAGAAGACACTTCCTTGAAACGAAAAAAAAACATAAAAGCGGAAAGTGTCGTTTCTGATTAGCCTGTGCGAACTGCACAGGCTTATCTGGGACGACACTTTACGCACATGCATTGAGCCTAGTTTTCTCAGAACAAGACTCATATATTCTTTAACATCCTGTCGAACAATAAAAGATTCGTTAATCATTTTATTCCAGAAATGTAATGCTAAAGTAGTAGTTTTGTTCATATTGGTGATATAGGTACATAAAAGTGAGTATGTACGATTTTTATATGTGTTAAATTATAATATATTGATATAAATATGTTACATTAACACAATATAGACAAGAAAAATTATACATTGAAGACTTATTGCATAAAATGCAGCAACGGCAAGTTAGCGCTGGTTAAAGCAGATGCCGACACGTTTACTCGTATTCGTTAGGAAACAAAATTGTCTCTTTGTGTCGTATGAACGAATCTGCACTAAAACTAAATTTAGATTCACATCGTACATGCATGATATACATACTGAACAAAATAAAATAAAAAAATAAATAATGTTTAATTAGAATCCTGAACTTATGCATTTTAAACCAGTTAAATAATATTGTTATTAATAATTCACCCAATACCGGAATGACTTCCCTTTTTTGTAAAATGAAGAAGTATCTGTATAATTTAACTCAGTACGTATCAAGAGCAAGGGTCATTCAATCGAGTATTTCACAAACTATTATAATTTTGCATATCATATACTGTAAAATATTTATTATTCGTGGGAAAATAATTTTCGTTGTTTTCGTGGGTTAACACAAACACAGTAAAACGACCGACGAAATTTCCCACATCATAAAACACCGAATGTACGTGTCAACGAAAAAGTCTTGTTGTGAAACCACGAAATTTCATGACGACGAATAAAAATTGTAAGTGATTAAAGTTTAAACTTTTTATGCCCCCTTTTAAAAAAGGGGGTATAATGTTTTTGGCCTGTCTGTCTGTCATTCTGTCTGTCAAAAACTTTAAGAAATCTTCAAGTTTTGTCATCACTTTTGCAATATTGAAGATAGAAACTTCATATTTGGCATGCATGTGTATCTCATGGAGCCGCACATTTTGAGTGGTGAAAGGTCAAGGGCAAGGTCATCCTTTAAGGTCAAAGGTAAAAAAAATTCAAAGCGGCGCATTAGGGGGCATTGTGTTTCCGACAAATCCATCTCTTATTTATTTTAGCTCGATTGAATCGAAAGCCTAAGGCTTATTTCAAACGCTCTATAATCGGTTTCCTGTGACTAGAATCAGTATTTGGTGTCTTTGTGGGGTATCTAAAGAACGCCCCCCAAGGTGGGGATCGAACCCGTGACCTCGCGATCGCTAGGCGGACACCATATACACTACGCCACGGCGATCTCAAAATGATTTTACACTTTTCATAGACTGGGTGCTACCACGATTCGAGTGAAGAATGCCCTGCCGGGAGGAACATAATGTCCGCCTCCGTGTTCAACCCTGACGAGAGCACCGTCGACACCTACAGCAAATTTTCCACGTGCAGCGTCAATCAATTCATCGGTCACTTGAAACGGTAAGTACGAATGGTATATCGGTTTTGTTTGAAACGATCACTAAAAAAATATATTTGAAAAAAACAGGAGTTCCGCTGTTCTTTCGACGTTTAAAGTCAGCAACGGTTCCGTTTGTTCTAATTTATTAAAGGACTACCTTTATAACTGTGTTGTTGAAAGTCAGGAAAAAAAACGTTTGTAAATGCGCAACTAAAATTAGAAAGGAGAACCGGTAAACGGCCTTTAAAAGTAAGAAATTACTGCCGTTGTAAATTCGCTGTTCAAATTCGAAAAGAACTACATTTGTAAATACCCTGTTGAAAGTATGATATGATTTTCTTTGTAAATGCCCCGTTGAAAGTAAGATGTGATTTCTCTTGTAACTGCTCTGTTGAAAGTAAGATATGATTTCTTTTGTGCATGTCCTGTTGAAAGAAAGATAATATTTCCTTTGTGAAGGCCCTGTTGAAAGTCAAATATGATTTCCATTGTGAATGCCCTGTTGAAAGTAAGTAATGATTACCTTTGAAAATGCCCTGTTGAAAGTAAGGAATGATTTCCTTTGTCAATACCTTGTTGAAAGTAAGATATGATTTCCTTTGTGAATGCCCTGTTGAAAGTAAGATATGATTTCATTTGTGAATGCCCTGTTGAAAGTAAGATATGATTTCCTTTGTAAATGCCCTGTTGAAAGTAAGATATGATTTCCTGTGTACATACCCTTTTAAAAGTAAGACAATATTTTCTCTGTGAATACACTGTTGAAGGTCACATATGATTTTCTTTGCGTATGTCCTGTTGAAAGTAAGATATGACTTCCTTTGTTAATGCCCTGTTGAAATTCAGATATGATTTCCTTTGTAAATGCCCTGTTAAAAGTAAGTAATGATTACCTTTGTAAATGCCCTGTTGAAAGTAAGATATGATTTCCTTTGTAAATACCTTGTTGAAAGTAAGATATGATTTTCTTTGAAAATGTGTTGAAAGTAAGATATGATTTCCTTTGTGCATGCCCTGTTGAAAGTAAGTTATGATTTCATTTTCGAATGCCCTGTTGAAAGTAAGATATGATTTCATTTGTGAATGCCCTGTTGAAAGTAAGATATGATTTCATTTTCGAATGCCCTGTTGAAAGTAAGATATGATTTCATTTGTGAATGCCCTGTTGAAAGTAAGATATGATTTCATTTGTGAATGCCCTGTTGAATGTAAGATTTGATTTCTTTTGTTAATGCCCTGTTGAAAGTAAGATTTGATTTCTTTTGTTAATGCCCTGTTGAAAGTAAGATGCTTTCCTTCGTAAAAACCCTGTTGAAAGTCAGAAATGACCTCTTTTGTTAATGTGCTGTCGATATTTCGGGGCTAATTTACAAATATGACGTCGGATGTCAGAAATTACTACCTTTGTAAATGCGCTGTTGAAATTCCAATATGAATATTTTTTACAAATATGACGTTGTCCAGAAGTCAAACATAACTACCTTTGTAAATACGCTGTTAAAAGTCAGATATAACTTCTGGTGTGAATGCGTTTAAAATGAGAAATAACTATCTGTTATTTTGCTGTTAAGAAAAAGAAAGGGCTACTTTTGTACATGCGCTATACAAAGCATGGATAGGCTACCATTGTTAATTTGATGATGAATGTCCGAAAAGACTATCTTTGTAAATGTGCTGTTGAAAGTAAGAAAGGACCATCTTTGTAAATGTGATGTTGAAAGTAAGAAAGGACCATCTTTGTTAATGTGATGTTGAAAATAAGAAACGACCATTTTTGTAAATGTAATGTTGAAAATAAGAAAGGACCATCTTTGTAAATGTGCTGTTGAAAATAAGAAATGACCATCTTTGTAAATGTGATATTGAAAGTTTGAAAGGACTAGTTTTGTAAATGTGCTGTTGAAATTAACAAATGACTATCTTTGTTAATGTGATGTTGAAAGTACGAAAGGACTATCTTAGTAAATGTGATGTTGAAAGTAAGAAAGGACTAGTTTTGTAAATGTGCTGTTGAAAATAAAAAAGGACCATCTTTGTTAATGTGATGTTGAAAATAAGAAATGACCATCTTTGTAAATTTGATGAAGAGGTATAAAAGGACTAGTTTTGTAAAGGTGCTGATGAAAGTAAGAAAGGCCCATCTTTGTAAATGTGATGTTGAAAATAAGAAATGGCAATCTTTGTGAATGTGATGTTGTAAGTAAGAAAGGACTAGTTTTGTAAATGTGCTGTTGAAAGTAAGAAAGGGCTAGTTTTGTTAGTGGGCTGTTGAAAGTAAGAAATGACTATCTTTGTAAATGTGATGTTGAAAATAAGAAATGACCATCTTTGTAAATGTGATGTTGAGGTACGAAAGGACTAGTTTTGTAAATGTGCTGTTGAAAGTAAGAAAGGACCATCTTTGTAAATGTGATGTTGAAAATAAGAAATGACAATATTTGTAAATGTGATGTTGAAAATAAGAAATGACAATCTTTGTAAATGTGATGTTGAAAGTAAGAAAGGACTAGTTTTGTAAATGTGCTGTTGAAAGTAAGAAAGGACTAGTTTTGTTATTGTGCTGTTGAAAGTAAGAAATGACTATCTTTGTAAATGTGATGTTGAAAGTAAGAAAGGACTAGTTTTGTAAATGTGCTGTTGAAAGTAAGAAAGGACTAGTTTTGTTATTGTGCTGTTGAAAGTAAGAAATGACCATCTTTGTAAATGTGATGTTGAAAGTAAGAAAGGACTATCTTTGTAAATGTGATGTTGAAAGTAAGAAATGACCATCTTTGTAAATTTGATGTTGAAAGTTAGAAAGGACTATCTTTGTAAATGTGATGTTGAACGTAAGAAATGACCATCTTTGTAAATGTGATGTTGAAAGTAAGAAAGGACTAGTTTTGTAAATGTGCTGTTGAAAGTAAGAAAGGACCATCTTTGTAAATGTGCTGTTAAAAGTAGGAAATGACTATCTTTGTACATGTGATGTGGAAAGTAAGAGAAGACTTATCTTGGTAAATTAGATGTTGACCGTCTTTGTAAATGTGATTTTGAAAGTAAGAAATGACTATCTTTGCAAATGTAATGTTGACAGTAAGAAAGGACCATTTTTTGTCAATGTACTGTTGAAAGTAAGAAATGACTATCTTTGTAAATATGCTGTTGAAAGTAAAAATACTATTACTATCTTTGTAAATGTAATGTTGAAAGTAAGAAAGGACCATCTTTGTAAATGTGATGTTTAAAGCTTCGGATTGTCAAGGGACATTTGTTCCACATCAGACATTCTGGTAATAAGACATTATAGTTTTCGCGTTTGCTCAATATAGCCAATATTGATGATGATCTTTTTTGTTCCTTTTCATTTTGCTGCATTCACATAAAATGCGCGTTCCTACGGCGGCATAGAGGTGACATTCACTCCTCTTTTCAAATTGCACTTCTCTTTTTTCTATCTCGAGGGAACGACCTACTAACTCGTTGAAACGAGTTAGCTATTGTCGTGGGAACGACTTAATAAGTCGTGGTAACCAGATGAAAAAAAAAGAGGAGTGCACAACTAAATACAAGAGGAGTGCAATGAAAACAAATGCGGTTCAGTAAATAAAGGAGGAGCGAATGTTAGCATCAAATTGTTTGTTATATATTAAAATTTTACCTATCATTATCATGCACCCCTCATTGATTTACCGCACCGCTCTGTGTTCCTCACTCCACTCTTCTTTTATTCAGTTTTGCACTCCTCTTTTTTCTGTCTCGTTTCCTTCACTTAGTCACTCGTTCCCACGACATAGTTTACTCGTTCCCACGAGTAAGTAAGTCGTTCCGCTAGTAAGTATGTCGTGATAACGAGATAAAAAAGGAGTTCAATAACAAAATATAATATATATAAATATATATATAATCTCCTCTTTGTTTATTGCACCCCCTCTTTATTTATATCTCCGCTATTTCTTTCATTGCATTCTCTTTCATTTAATTTTGTACTCCTCTTTTCTATCTTGTTCCCTCGACTAAGAAAATCGTACACACGTCATGGCTAAATCGTTACCACGAGCTAGTAAGTCGTTCCCTCGAGATGGAAAAAAGGGAAAAGTGCAATTTAAAAAGAGGAGTGAAGTCGTTTCCTCAAGTTAGTATGTCGTGGGAACCATATGAAAAAGGAGTGCATTTAAAAAATGAGAAGTGTATGTCACCTCTATGCCAACGTACTTTTTTGTCAACTCTGGCTGTTCGTGTATTATAGATAATGTACATGTATTTGTTTAATTAATTGCATTTCTATTTGTTGTTCAACAGACAAAACGACTGCATCGCGGACAATGGCTTCACAGATGAGCAATTCAAAAACTCGTTTTGCAGCGGCCTGCTGGGTCAGCGAGAGAACAGTCTTGGCCTTCAGTGTCAGAAGCGAACTGGCTATACCAAAAGTACCGTGTGCCAAGAGGTTAGCATGTTAGTGTTACTCAACACACTGGGTTGTTCCGCATAAACATCCCCATAGTGCAGGATCAACGGGGTTTTCAGGGGTTTGCACACATGGCTGGACAGAATGTAAACACACCATTAAGAACTTTATTTTTGCAAATATCTTAAGTTATTGCAATACATTTGCACAAATCTTTAGAGCATTAAAGACAGTTTTTCTTACAGATTGTGCCGATAGCTTAATATACAAGAATTAATCCTCGAATACGTCTGAAATCGGTGACAAAATTTCACGTTGTGTAAAAGATAGTCGTGTACATAAATTCTGTACACATCGACTTAATTTTTGAACAAGAATACAGGCTTATTAAATAAATTTATTCTGATGTATTTCACATGGTTATAAGCAGCATAAAAATCTGTCTTTTTTTCACTAGTTGAAATTCTTAAGTAAATATGTTTTAAAAAGTGATTTGAAAAAAAAGAGCACCACTTACCGGTGTGTTTACATCCATAAACGTTTATTGTAAACCCACAAAGGCACGTGATCCTGCACCCTGTCCCTATAGCGCTGATTTTATTATCAAGTTTACACATATTATTGGGTAATCAATGTCGTTCTTCTTAAGATACAATTGTCTTGCTTGTCCTGACTGTAACTTTGATAGTATAGCAATAAGCGTTTGCGCCTTGTCTTGCGTAAAAGTCATGAATGTATTAAACAATGTCCATTGTTTTGTTAGACGACGATCAGCGGCGACGTGGGCTGTTATGGACATGGTCAGGTGTTCTGTGCAAATGAATACGGCTCGTGCGTAGAACTCGCATTTGTATGGAATGGAACCCCTTGCGGCGACGGAAAGGTGAGGTTTAACACAATGTTGTCGTGATTGGTCGTTGTTTACCGTATAAGATTTGTATTGCATATAATTATGTTTTTCAATGTACTTGAACACAGTCCCTAGTACAGCATTGTATGTTTGCAGATGTGCTTTAAAGGAAGATGCGTGTCTGACTTCGACATCTGCAAAACAAAAACCACTAAGCCAACAACAACCACTAGGCCCACACCTACGACCACTAAGACCAAACCTACAACGACAAGGCCCACAACAACAAGACCTGAGGAAGAACCAAATGAAGATTATGAAACCACATATGATCCTGAATGGAAGCGTTTAGAACTCGCATCGCCCGTCTTTCCATCTGTTGCTCCGTCCGTCTTTTCGTTTTGCACAACACTCTTATCAGTATTTTTGGAGTTATTGTTCTTTGCTCTTTTTTATATTACCTTTTAGCTCACCTGAGTATAACGTTCCTGATACATCAACCGGAATCTACCAAGCTTTCATAAATGTAATTATGTAATCTTGAACGCTCTAAACACACCCATTTCACTTGACCTCATTTTGACATTAACCTTGACCAACTTTAGGACTTATTCAAACGAGCCCTTGACTCAATACTGACAGATTGTATGGTTGCATATGCGTTTATTGGACGCATCACCTCTTTTTAACCAGGTTTTCCGAATGAAAAAACTGGTTATTAGATTGGCGAATGCGGGCGGGCTGGCTGGCGGCTGGCGGGCGGGCGGAACAAGCTTGTCCGGGCCATAACTATGTCGTTCATTGTCAGATTTTAAAATCATTTGGCACATTTGTTCACCAACATTGGACGGTGTGTCGCGCGAAATAATTACGTCGATATCTCCAAGGTCAAGGTCACACTTTGAGTTCAAAGGTCAAAACTGGCCATAAATTAGCTTGTCCTGGCCATAACTATGTCATTCATTGTGAGATTTTAAGATCATTTGGCACATTTGTTCACCATCATGGGACGGTGTGTCGCACGAAAGAATCACGTCAATATCTCCCATGTCAAGGTCGCCACGACTAAAAATAGATTTTTAAAAAAAAACTTACAAAGGGGGTTAATTTTGTTTGTTCATTTCAAAAGTTCAGTTTGAGTTTTCTCCCTTTATCAGATTTTTTTTCACAATGAAAACCTGGTTTTGTGACAATTTTGTCCCTTGTTAAATACTTAATTGAACTTTATGTTCAACTTTGTTCATTCGACTTTCACCCAAATTTGAAAAACGTTAGAGGCGACACGTATACACCTTTTGCTTATACAGACCTAACATCGTCCACCAAAAATACTTCAATACATTTAGAAGCGCATCAGATTAAATGAAATTATTTTCACTTGTTTCGTTTGTAAGAACTGCAATTATGTGTATGTTCAAAATCGCTTTGTGTTAATAGAACACATACTTTATTGTGAGCATGTTAAGAACTTAGTGAACTTTAAAAAAATATATAAAAGATATATCAACTTTCTATTTTAGTAGGCGGAAAGTTCTAGAACGATTCGAAGTACCACTCCTTCTCAAGTTCGATTGCATAAACGTTAAAAATGATACCCTAAGGCTTATAAAGACTGCCAGTGCCGTTTGGGGGTAGAATCGGCACTTGATGCGTTAGAAGGAGCTTCAAATGATAATATCTATGAAAAAGGGATTTAATGCAAGTGCATAAAGTGTCATCCAAGATTAACCTCTTATAACCCCCTTTTCACTGCGCGCGATTCATATATATAGAAAGAGAGACAATCCCAGAATCGATAAATTGACCGCCTCCATATTGGCTATTACGTCACCCGCTACTGAAAACGGTACTGAAGAATTAGGCAGATTACAACGTTATCGTAGTGTACACCCGCTTTATTCCAATAAACAGTACTTAAAGACCGAGGATGGCTTTTTTTATTAAATAGTACATATCTTTGTTTGTCTAAACAGTTACCATTCCGTTATTAATATTTCCCTTGTAAGTGTCATTTTAAAGGTAATATACACATCTATAGCCGAAATGAAGTTTGTGATTCTAAAATTGGTCCGGAAATATTTATTAGCGGGACTCTGTAAGATTTCAGGTATAGTTTTTTTTTATTAAAATTATGTATCTAGTTGAGTCTTAAACTAAAGTGGTTTTTAGCAATCTTTTATTGAAAAATCGCTTTCAAGCTAATACAAAAATATCTAGCCGGACATGAATTTTGCGATTTTAAATGAACAAGTACCGGAGTTATTCGTTTGCAAAACTGTGTAAGATGTCAGGACATGTCATGCTTTTTTTATTGAAAAGGACATATCAGCTTTTGTCTATAACTTTCTTATATTATTATTTAAATAACGTTTTACATGTATTGAATCAGGTCGAATAAGTAAACCAGTAGTTACACCAGTTGAAAATAGAGCATGCTTCTTCTGTGATAAACTTGAAGATAAATACCATTTTATTATGGAATGCGATTTATATAAAGATTTACGAGATAAATATATACCAATTTTTTTCGCACAAGACCAAGTATGCATTAGTCCACACAATTACTTCAAACTACAAACAGAAAAGTACTTAGAAACTTTGGCTCTTTTATATTCTACTCTTTTGAGTTGAAAAAACAGTACTTATATCAATAACATGCTAATCACATACTACGGATACACTTTTAACACATGTTTATCGGTTTAATAAGTTGTTTGTAAAATATCTCCACTTTCTACTTATAATTTCTACTTATAAGTTTATATCTAACTTTTGTCATCCTGTTCTTATATATTGAAACGTCTTTTGCACTTTCTCCACCTATATGTTTGTTATCATATACTTTGTATGCGCTGTTTTGTAATTTCTGTTTGTAAATATGTTGTCCTCATGGTTGTTTTGACCATTTGGAACTTGTGAAAACAAACTATATAACATATATGTTTATTATCATATACTTTGTGTGCGCTGTTTTGCCATTTGTTGCTTGTAAATATGTTGTCCTCGTGGGTCTTTTGACCTTTTGGAACTTGTGAAATAAACTATCAAACTATCATGTAAAATCAAAGATAAATGCCTGAAATAAACGTTGTTTGCGCTGTTCTCAATATTTACTTAACTGATTTCATTATTTATTAAATTTTCTTAATAGCATCTTAATTCACGATTGAAATGTTCAACATGACAAATAATGAGCCTTAAATAAACTTAAATAGTTCCAATTGTGTTCTCTAGATTTCTCTTAACGTATGTCTTTATTAAATTTTCGTAATACGGTCTAAATTAACGATTAAAAAATAAAAACACGAAAAAATAAGTGATTTATTTCTTCGTTAATTACGGATTAATAATGACAGCAACATAAATCTCTTGAAAAAAAACATCAGCGATAAAGGCGCGAACGAATTCGCTAAATGGGAGGCGATGTTCCAAGTTTGGATTAAAAGCGTTTATGGGTTTGCCCGTGACACCACATGTCTGCACATGTGTAGATACCGTAATTAAGATATCACGCGTCATATTTAAATAACATTTTAAATGACAATCAAGACCTTATTCATGCCAGGGACCTACACTAATAGGCTGTGTTTTATTACTCTTAAAAGAATGCAGATGAACCTTATTTCTACAAATTACGTAATAACTTATATTAAAAAACACGAACTATTATGTGGTTGTCAGATGGATAACAGAAACTAATTTAATCTTCAAATATATTCGATAAAACCGTTTCGCTTCCTTGTTTTGCGTAGGGACCTATACACACATATATAGGTCCATGTTTTTTTCTTCAGTACCGTTTTGGAGGCGCGCGAGAGTATTCAGGGGCGGGTAATCCGGGAGGTATCGATTTCTGGGATTGTCTATTTTGATAGAGGTTTCCTGTTTGAATTTGTTTGTAGATTGAAGATATTGTGACCTGAATTGGGATTGCATAGTTATTGAAATTAAAATTAAAAGGTGAAACAATGAGCATTAGTTTTGTGGTATGGCTACATTTTGTGTAGTAATCTAATTGTTCAGGTTTTATTATCCCCCGCCAGAGGCGGAGGGATATTGTTTTGGCGTTGTCCGTCCGTCCGTCCGGCTGTCCGTCCGTCCGGCACTTTTGTGTCCGGAGCCATATCTTGGAAGTGCTGTGGCGGATTTCATTGAAACTTCGTATGAGTATATATATGCATAAGAGGATGATGCACGCCAAATGGCATTGTACACCATCTGTTAAAAACAGAGTTATGGCCCTTTGTATCTTGAAAAAATGCTTTTTACTATAGGCACTTTTGTGTCCGGAGCCATATCTTGGAAGTGCTTTGGCGGATTTCATTGAAACTTGGTATGAGCATATATGTGCATAAGAGAATGATGCACCCCAAATGACATTGTACACCATCTATTAAAAACAGAGTTATAGCCCTTTGTATCTTAAAAAAATGCTTTTTACTATAGGCACTTTTGTGTCCGGAGCCATATCTTGGAAGTGCTTTGGCGGATTTCATTGAAACTTGGTATGAGTATATATATGCATAAGAGGATGATGCATGTCACATGGCATTGTATACCATCTGTAAAAACAGAGTTATGACCCTTTGTATCTTGAAAAAAATCTTTTTACTATAGGCACTTTTATGTCCGGAGCCATATCTGGAAGTGCTTTGGCGGATTTCAATGATAATCTTGGTATGAGTATAAATCCCCCGCCAGAGGCGGAGGGATATTGTTTTGGCGTTGTCGGGCTGTCCGTCCGGCTGTCCGTCCGGCCGTCACTTTTGTGTCCGGAGCCATATCTTGGAAGTGCTTTTGCGGATTTCATTGAAAATTGGTATGAGTATATAATTATATGGATAATAGGATGATGCACGCCAAATGGCATTGTACACCATCTGATAATAACAGAGTTATGGCCCTTTGTATCTTCAAAAAATGCTTTTTTAGTGTCAAATATAACACTTTTGTGTCCAGAAGTATATAGGCGGGGGATATCAATTCAACGAATTTGCTTGTTTTGCATATAACCAAGTATGCAACCATAACACATATTGAACATCGAATATGACGTCACATAGAGAATAACAGGTTACTGCCTGATCGTTTTGTAATATATCAGGCGAGGCTTAGAATAAAATAGATAAATAAATAAATAAAATATTTTATTTGTGCCGAGCCTGATATATTACAAAACGATCAGGCAGTAACCTGTTTTTCTGTTTATCATACCACTGACACCACTCACCCCGTTTTTCAAGAAAGACTAACAATTCATCGCTACGTCCTGGAGCCGCTGCATTTGTTTATCGCGTATGAATCGTTCTAAAAATAGCATTGTTCCTCAAAACGAAAAGTAGTGCCATTTAATGTAATTTAATAACGCTGTCTCTTTCTCTGTCTTCTTTAATTCTGCAACAAAACTTTAAGAAGCAATACTTTATTACACAAAATGAAAACATATATTATACATTTTAGAGGAAAAACTGGAAACGCAATTGTAACATGTCAATGCCAGTGCAGTCGCGCACGTCTTCGCAGTTTGTCAACACGTGTAAAGAAATGAATGATGTTTTTATTAGAATTATGAATATGTACTGCGCATTTGGTTTACTGTGGTGGTTGTGCGTAAAAATTAAGGTTCTGCATTATAATGATACATGATATAAAGAAAATCAACATGCAATTACTGTGTTTGTGTGAGTGTGATAGAAAATTTATCAAAAAAGTATTATAAATATTAAGTACCATATACTATGACAACAAATAATAGTGTTTGTATATAATTTAAATGTAAATTATGTGAGTTGCTGCTTACATGGGATCCCTACCAGGATTTGAACCTGGATTTCCTCTCCATATGGAAAGGTGTATTTGCTTACACTATAAGGATGTTCCAATTAACAGCAGTATTGGTTACAATTATTTCTGACAACTAAATTAACTATTTCAATATCTATTTTTTCCGTGACACAAACATGTGTAAATTCATGTTTTGAAGTTTTTCTTAAGGCAGATGTCTCTTCAGTTATGACATGTACCATACGGGATCGCCTTAATAGCTGGTCTGGATCAGGAACTCTTGTGCGTCAGAGGTTTTAGACTCCAGGGCAACTAGCCTTTTCATGGGCAATGGCAGTGACTCTGGCACTACCTATCGAGTCAACTGAAGGGCTAGTCCCTCTTCAAGCGATATCCTCTCCCTGAGCTTTGCACCAGCACTGAACCTGAAATCTGACACAGATACTTTAAAATCACAATATTGTTATAAAAACAATTAAATGCCTTTCTTTATTGGAATTGATTATTGTTGCTGATCGAAAATCTGAACAGATAACCCAACGACTTGTTGAACATATGTCTGTACATCTACATGTGTTGGTACATGTGGGTCTGTAAGAAATTGTAAACAAATAAACGAAACAAATATTTAATAAAAACTGCCAATACACGATATGTACAATTGTATGTTTCTTATAATAGCAAAGTTATGAGAATAACTAAACATGACAATAAGTTTGAGCAGCACAAAATATTAAGACCTACATGCCTTTTCAATGTTCAATATTTTTCGATATATAATTTTCGAAAAGAAGGCCCGCGCACAACAGAAGAACTACAAGCGAGTTTGGAGAACTTCTGGAGAAATGAAATGACTGTGGAGCTTTGCAACCGATATATTGACCACTGTTTTAAAGTGGCCCCAGTTTGCATTGCCATGAAGGGTGTGGAAACAGGTGACATTCCAAGTAGATTGTTCAGTGAGCGGTCAAGGGGAAAAAGTTTCCACCATTTCGCAAATCTGTTAACTACACACGATATGAAGCGTAAATTTGCCAGCCTAAATGTTGTTTATTACAGCGACATGAAACTGATGATTGATGATGATGTTTTAGGAAGCCATTCACAGACCTTTATTATTTTCTCAATAACCGCACTACATCTAACTAAATTGAACGAAGTCAAAGTCTAGCCTAGGCTGTCAAATCTTCGACAGCTATTGTTCTTCTTTAATTCTGATGTTTGCTTTGTTACCATCGTTGCACTTTTGTTTATGTATTAAATCTCGATTTCTATATAAATATTTTGATATCACATACATGTTTCTGTAAAACCTCTGACGCAAGTTTACTCAGTGCAAATTACACTTTCTTTTGTTTGTATTGTTATTGTTTTTATTTCGTTTCGCGCATGCACAATGCAGGTAAAAACACTACAGTAACGAAGAACATTTAGACAACGCCTCATGTTCAGCCATTAAATCAAAAAGAAACTCCGAAAAAATAATTTATATTTCAAATACATATTTATTGTCAATATTGTTCATGGTGCATTCGCAGTACGATTTTTTTGCAAAAAAGCTTCAATGACTTACAAAGTAATATACAATCTACTTATAAAATAAAATTAAAGTAATACAAGCAACAAAGCCCTATTACAAACGAAGTGCATGACGGATATAAAATGGTATTGGAAATTGGATGACATTTTTCGTAACTATAAATACCCCCGTTTTTGTCAAACGTATTCTGTTATGATGTCGTTCGTGCTTTAACGGAATACGTAGTTTTTATTCAACCGAATACTTGTTTGCGTAATTTCTTATGCCTTATTAAATAAATTTAACAACTCGGAGATAATCGGGTTTGTGCTGACAACGGGGCAATTAATGTCCGGGATACAAATCTTACGATTTTAAGATTGATGCAAACCATCATAGCAAAATAATTATATATTTTATGTGTGCACTGGTCGATTAATGGACCAGTTTCGCGACCACAGTTCGAATTTATATCATATATATATATATATATATATATATATATATATATATATATATATATATATATATATATATATGTGTGTGTGTGTGTGTGTGTGTGTATGTACATATATTATGAAACGAACAAATAATTAAAGGAGTAATTACAAATTGTTTGCATGTGATACGTAGGTATTCGGTTACAACTATGCGTTTAAATACGTTAGTATACAAATAACCATTACGGCACATCAGTTATATATATTAAGGTGTACTTCTTTGGTCTTAACAACAACGCATACATTAAACAATATTTTCAAAAGTGATACAATGATCATAATTGAGACACATGAGAGTCATTTTCTCCATAAATGTTGCAAAAAAAACCCGTAGTACTTACTTCGCAATCAAATTTAACTAAATAGTGAGTCACTTGACGGGTTAGTGTCCTCAACGCCATTTTATTCAATCACTTAACAATCCAATATGCACTTCGTGAAACAATACACAATCCAATTTTAATACTAAACACTGAAGATTCCTGTTATAACTCCATACAGCAAATAAAACAAAAACTAAACTGATGGTGAGGCCAGGATAACCCTTGAGTTATATACATTGTAGCGTCCATTTTACTTACGCACTGAGTAAACGAAACGAATGTAATTATTTGTTAATTATGATCTGGTTGATGTACTTTTATTTATTCTAGTGTAAAAGGTGTTGAGAATATATTTGTTTAAGGTGTATCATTCGTGTGTAGCTTATATTTCTTGTCACCGACTGAGTAGTCGGAAAAAAGAAATTCAATGAATTGCATTGGTAATTTCTTTTCTTTGAATTATTTTGATCTATTCTATTGTAAACGGGAGGCGGAAAACTACAACGGACGAGGCATGGTCAGGGGTGATAACCCCAAAAAAGGGTTAGGGTAAGGGTTAGGGTTAAGGGTCGGGTTAGGGTTAGGGTTGGATTTAGGCTAACCCAAACCCTAACCCGACCCCTAACACTTACCCTTACCCTAACCCAAGCCCTTTAACCCCCCCTTGCGCAATACCATACCATGCCTCGCCCGTTGTAGTTTTCCGCCTCCCATTGTAAACAGTGTATGCCTACACTTTGGAACTTTGTTTTCACAGTTTGTACACGAACAATAAAACCGCCAATTGTAATGCACCCAATTTCAATTACGAACACACTAGTACATGTATAATCTTGAGATTTTTATTTTTTATTTAGAAATTCACGTGAATTGTCATGACGGTTTATGGAATTCAATCATACATAAAATGACATGCAGATGTTGCTGATATTAACATTCTTCTAGTGTTCATGCATCATTTATAAAACAACATATAGTGTATCATGCATAAAATCGTATTTCAACCATGGTGATAGAAACTGTGTACATAATGGTCATCTTTGTATCCTGAAACAGCAATTTCATCGACATAATTACACATACGCAATACGTATATAATATGTATATTTGTTGCAAACTTTCATGTTCATATGTTAATTTTAAAAACAAGCTGTTAATGATTATAATAAAATACGTTTAACGCTGCATATAGACTCATAATCTTTATATTATCACTACTAATAATGCACAACTAATACACAGATTCAACTCTTTTACTGAACATGCACAAAATCACAACAAAGAAAACAGCACAAAACAGCATACATAAATATTTCTAACTTAACAAGCAGAACTAATTGCGAAAACAAATTTCTACTTTTTTTCATAACGGAAAATGTTGGCAGTCGGAATGAAATATCCGAGAATTTCAAAGTCCATGTAAAAAGCAGCGAACAAAACATAACAATCGTGAGAATAACTTAAAAGATCATATAAACTGGTGAAAATGCAAATATTTGCGACTATACTTGCCATTCTTACGCATCTTACATCTACATGTATCTGCAAACGAATGTGTAAAGCTGTACGGAGCATGCCAAAATTTCAGTTATTTTGTGTGTTAGCAAATCGATAACATTACGGCATTCTGGATTTGTTGGGGTTTCTAATATGCTGTCCAAAAGATATATTTAATTAATTAAATTAAATTAATTGTTGGTATCAATGATTTTCATTTCGTTTTGTTATTTTCATTTGTAAATATATACGAGTTTGGCTAAAACCTGAGTAATAAAAAGAATCAAACAATGTGCCGTCTTTATTATAATATTACGGTAGCGCACCCCTAATGGACACATATCCAAATATAATCTAATTAATTATTTCCTTAATCAGAATCATTTCACTGAACTACATGCAAATGTGTAGGTAGGCTTTCCGTGCTTTTAAAAAAAGATACCAATTTTTTCAAAACCGACCCCACGCTCGGCTTTTAGCCAGTTTATTTTCACCCCTGGGGTATATAAAAGTTCCATAATTCATTCAAATTTCCAAATATGGGCATGCAGTTGGTGTGTACAGATGCAGTAAAGGTGTTTAAAGTTTAAACAAGATGAAATAAGTATTCTTTTACAGACATTTATTTTTTACGATTTTTTTTTATGGAAGAGCGCCATGAAATGTAAGTGATTTTAGCCAAGTAAAAAATGGGTCGGTTAAAAACAAAGTGTCATAAAATTCAAAATAGTATCATTTAAGTTATATTTTAAACTTAGTTTTTATAGGAACACTATATACAGTAAAAATACCAAGAAATAGACAGATTTACCGTTTATTTTTTTTAAATAAAAGTTAAAATGCAACATCCATTATTCGTATTTTCAGCAGTAAATCACACGATTTAGCCATAACGTTGTTTTAATTTTAAAAATTGAAGGATGTGCATACAAATTTCTACATATTTAACAATAAACATAGCTTATATGCTATATTAAATCAAATTACGTTAGAAAAGAAATAAAACGCGTCGCAAAAAGTATGTGACGTCGGCAGGATTCAAACCTACGCGGGAAGATCCCACAGGATTTCTAGTCCATCGCCTTAACATCTCGGCCACGACAACTTCGCATAAGTGCAAGCTTAAATTAGATATCCATAAGTTAACAGGTAAACAGGCTCTTCGATCTTTGAAGAAATCGCGAAATCATATTTTTCAGATGATATTTGGATCAAAGTCAATATTTATTGTGAAAATAATGTATTCTAAACGAATTACGTAAACATATATCAAAATTTGAAGTTTGAAAAAAAAATGCATCTCTCAGAAATATCCGATCATTGAAGATCGGCAATGATCGTAAAATAAATCGCGGGAAATCATTAGGGGTGCGCTACATTAAGAAGGTTAATACGTCAGCCAACCAAAAAAGTTATATACAAAACATTTAAAGGAGCATACCGACGGTATTAATTGTCATTCTTAACATGACTTGACCAATGTTTTCATGTATGCAAAAGTAAATTTAAATTTAAGTGAAAACACAAATTATGTGTAGCAAGATCAAACAAATATAAGTGTAAACGGAACCAAACAAAAACAAGATAATTGAATACCTTTCAAGGGGCATATCACTAGTTTTTTGTATTTCTTTACCTGACTTTACCAATTTATTTTAGTATGCAAATGTAGATTTGAATATATTTAAAAATACAAATGATACATAATGTTCATCGAGATCATTACATTTGCGTAATTCAGTATTCAATTAAAAACAATACATATACATTACAATTAAAGGGGCATATCAATGGTATTAATTTTGATTCTTGATATGACTACCAAGTCACGGTATCTCGTTTGTATAGTATTAATGTATATTAATGTATATAAACGCAGTACCATATATTTGGAATTGCTAGGAAAATTTATATGAAAAACAAATTTATCTGTACAGTATGTGTAGGAAAAATACCTAATTCAACACAAGCATTGCATATTTAGGAAAACGTTTACATACTACAAACCAGTTTGCATGTGAATAGAGATACTACAGAAGGCAATTGTGAAGTATATGTAAAACAATCATGCAATACCTACATGAACTTCTTTATTTATAATGAGTTTTTACAATTATCTTTTAGTTGTTGATGCGACACTGTAATTTAATAATACTAAAATAAGTATTTGTTTTTAAATCTACAATGACTCACATATTCAAACAAAATACATTTTACGAACGTACGCGGTAGTTTTAATTATTTTTATTACATATAGCATGAGGTTTGATAGATCCATCTTTTGCTGATATTAAAATGAAATAAAAATCGAGAGTGATGGGTGTTCTTATTTGTTTTTGTGAGCTTTGAGTTAAACGTGTGAGTTCACCTCGCGAACAAAACTGAGTACACAAGGGAGGAAAATGTTGGAAATAATCCAATCCATAACACATCAAATGGATATCAACAAAGTTATTTGGAAAATTAAAAAAATATACACTTTCTTATTTTCAACTTGTAATACCTTCCTGCATATAGATTTCATCCTAATTTACCCAAATGGCTCGTGGGTTATCAAAAATAAGAAAACATAGAGAAGCAAATTGGTTGAATTGATATCCCCCGCACATAACTTTTGTTTGTAACAGACGGGCGGACGAACTGGCGTACGAACGGACAAGGTCAATTCTATATCCTTCCGCCTTTAGAGGGGGATATTAACTAAATCACCAGGCTCTTTTATTCATAATTACAATTTAAAATTCAACCAATAAATGCTAAGTTCCAACACAACGCGACTGAAAATGCACTTAATAAATAAATATCCGATAATGTTTGCTCAATATAATGCGGGTCATCGTTCTGTCAAATGTTAGAAGAATATATCTCATTGAGAATCGATTATATACTTGAATTTTAAAGGGTGTTGTTTTCCCATTCCAGAATACGGGCCTTATCTAATTCCCCTATGCTACACGTGATTGCATGTCGTGTCTTAAGTATTTCAGCTTGTCACACAAGTAAAAATAAAGATTAAACTATACTGAGGTAGAAGGATTTAAATGGCATTGCATTCGTTTTCTCTGATGTTATGTGTATAAAGTCCATAAATAAAGTCCATGTAGTTGGAATATAGAAATTGCGTAAGATTATTCTTTATGTTTTCTCATACATAAGGATTTGTTTGAATTTATTTTCATATTTTTTAAACGGGATAAACGAGGTAGGATAATTCATAATATGATATACATGAAATGATCGTATAAACAATACATGAACATAAACATCATTAAGAAGAAAACTTTACTCATTGGTCAATGTCATGCAAACGGGATTGATTTGTGATAATCATGTAGAGCTAAAAACAATTGATATATTAAGTTTACTGTGTGATTTTGTACAACTTGCAATACCTCAAACAACAGAAAATAATGTGGTTATTATATGCCAATGACCACATAGTATTCAAAGTTTGGTTTACAGAATTAATGAACTTAACGAAAATCCGACCAAACTGTCAGCGTTGTAAATAAGCTGAAATGTGATGCCAAAATCACACAAAACATAATCTTATTCTTGAACATGATAGCACTTCGCAAAGGACGGCCAAAGCCCGAGATGAAAAAGAAGAAGGGATGGACGTAGGGTTAGCTACCCTTCCCTGAAAATAAAACCCTGGGGCCGTATTCCAGTAGCTTCTTAAATTTTCACTTAAGTTAAGAAATTTCTTAAATAAATTTCTTAAGTTAAATTTGAAATGTCAAAAACAAAACATGAGTATTTCTCCTTAAGAAATTCCTTAAAGAGTTAAAGGAAGTTAACTTAATTGTATATATATGAGAAAAAATACACAGAGTAAATAAATTTATTAAGTTTATGAAGCTACCAGAATTCAACTTAAGTGAAATCTTATGTTTAAAGAATAAATGGCGCAGATAAGAAAAAATGTTGCGCAATATTTCAACTTAAGTTTTTTTTTAACTTAAGAAGCTACTGGAATACGGCCCCAGGTCGCTGTAAACGCCAAACAGCATAACAACAGACATCGCGGACCTTAGATGAAATGCATGAAGTATGACGTATGCCGACGGCAGTGAAAGCCATAGTCAACTTGAGCCATCAGACCAGAGACCTTAATCTCATCGAGGTCCACAACAACCATCTGTACATGAAATGTAAGTACCATTTCCGAGAATTAGAAGACTGGATGCGTAGTTGCAGCGATGAGGAAGTTCAACCTCACCATCCAAGAAATCAATGAATCAAGACGGACCTGTTCTGTACAGAAGCGACTGACCTCCCATAATTTACTGTTGTTCTCGTTAATCAGTAGGGCGTTACACCACACAATCAGGGAGTAGCACTTATGCTTTCGAAGTCGGCGCAGACAGGCTCTTCGGGTGGGGGGAGGTTGGCGCACACTGACCACGAATCATGACAGTCACTTTCCAAACAAAGAAGAAGAGAATTAAAGTGGATATACTGCAGTTCTAGAACTCAACGTTCTTTTTGCTTAACATTATTCTAGGAAAGTGTTGAAATGTACACTATCTGTAAAACTTGAGTACTGCTCAGTGCAACTAATCTAAGATATTTTGGATGACAAAGACCTTGATTGCAAATCTTTGCAGTTACACCGTAATACACCGATACTGGTTTATCCTTTGATAGTCCTTTGTTTATCCTTTGATAGTTAAAACTTCACCTTAGCTGATGTTTTAGGCCTTCGTTCCGTTCATCGAAAAAGTGATTGTTTTCACATCTCAAAGATTATAGGTCAGCTCTGTTATATGCAAATCATTAATTTATTGAAATCCACTCAAGTTGATTACGTTATATTGTTGAAAATGATTGGTTTTTTATGTCGTATAAAGCTTTTGAATAGCATAATTTCATTTTATTTTATAAAAATACAGCTCAAATATTGTCATTGTCTTGAAAGGTCACTTAATCCAGTTATAGCTTTATTTAAATACAGACCTAACCGGTACTTTTCATCTCGATTTTTTAACATTTAACGTACAAAGGTTATTTATACTAATAATGTTGTATTTTCTGTCTTTGACAATTTATTGGACCATTTTGCCGGGCTTTATCTTGGTACACGTCGGAATTAAGTCGTTATGCATGTTCAACCACTTACCCTTAAAAACTAATTCCAATATAATCAGAATTAGTAAGTATTTTTCATTTCTTTACATTTGTCAAAGCGTCGTTGTTTTTGTTGATTTGATGATTCTGTGCCTGTCTCTGTAAATGTAATTCATTCTAAGCCGGGTTCAAGAGCACGTGAAAACATATGGCGGCTGTTGATATTTATCGGAAAGAGAAAACAAATAAAACAACGTAATTTGGTCGCAAGTAAGTCGATTTGAATCAAGTTGTTGGTATTCGTGGTTGCATATGCAAGCATTATGTGACATGTCTAGTTTTTTAAAGGAATAGGACGCGAGCTATCGATTAAGGGGAGAAAATTCCAAAGTTTTGTTTGAAATTCTGTCCAAGATTAATTCTCATAGACAAACGGGCTCGAAATATTGCTTGGTTATCGGCCGAATATTTCTCTCATTAAATATGATTTTATATATTTATTTTAATATGTTTGGCTCCTGGACCCATATACTATCAAGGGTACGTTACTTTCACCTGTGCAATATCCTTGAAATATCATTGGAAAAACAAGACCCGCAAACTATTTTCCAATACAGAGGTAACTGCGTGTATAAAGATGCAATCTAAACATACTTTGAACGCGATATTGAGAGTTTTACGGTGTTACACTTTATGTCATTTATGTCAAACGACATTGATCTGAAGGGTTTGATACTTTTAAAAACACTCTTAGATGGTAAAATTACGCTCGATGTCTTGAAAGAAGTTTTCAGATACTGATATGATAAACCAAAGCATGGGATTTACTATCTAACAAATTGTATCATACTTTTGAAAATAAAGACTCATGATGAAGGCAGTTGTCGAAACATGCGCAGGATTAAAAGAACTGACGTGTTTGTACGATATATTAAATATATTCTACCTTTGGATTAAGACTCATATAAAATTGAACTCATTAAAAAATATGACATGTGAACATTTAGGCGAGATCAATTTGGTGCAATATACTCCTGTTTAAATGCAGATGAGTTAAGTTATCTCAAACTGTTAAATCCGAATGAACGTATTGTGTCATATCGGTCAAGCTGGAATTGCGGTAAACAAACATCGTATGAAATCTGGTCGGAACCTGTTACGCTGTCCGTCCGATGGACATTACAAAACCAAGATGCGAGACCGTTAAGTGGAATAATGTTTTGGGTCCCCACATTTCAATTTGCATCCACCAGCTAGTTGTGTCGCAATATGTGTAATGGAAAACAATAACACAAGTCAGATGATTCACTAGATGTGATTGGACTCTTGTTAAGCGCCACTTCAATCAAGGCCGAGAAAGCTGGATGGGATTATTCCTCCCTTCTATGACTTCCAACAGCTACACTACGGATTAAAAACAAACGAATATCATTTCATTCGTCCGCATTGACCTGTTTCGCCACTATTTCGTGGCATCCGTTATATGGCCGTGGAACCAACGCTCAGACTGACCTATCATTACGCTCTGACGTGTGAAAACATCAAATTAATGTGCCCAGACAAACTCTGGTTTACGTTCGTATAAACCTTACTTGGTCTGTGTCACATTAACGCAAACTAAAAACTTATGCTTCTGCCCTTGAGGTACTGAGCAACATTCGAAAAAGGGGATATGTAGTTTGTATACTGTATTGTCACTCATTTTATCGTTTCTAATGGCTTTGTTTTTTTCTGGTATGTGTGTGCGTACGTGCGCATGTTTTTAAGAGTATTAAGCACTTGTCTTTATACTTATATTGTGCTGGTATTCTCCCCGTTCTTTCAGATTGGTACCCATTGGTTGTTTGTTTTGTCACTTCATGATATGTAAGGTCCGTTTTCGTAGTTAAGATTGGCATGATAATACTAACTAGCTGTCGCATTCACACATTCATATTCAAATCGTTCACATGTTTGTTATTGTACAGTTGAAACGTCAGACATATAATGAAATATTGCTATACAATTAAAATAATTCTGAAATACATTTAATTGAAATAATTTATACGGTATAATTAATTTCAGATGCTCGATATATAAATAAATGAACATGCTCGCGTATACAAAGATAAAATAATGGCATGTATTTATATAACACGAACATGCATATAATAAAAGACGAATTACGACAGAACGCAGCACTGGAAATGGTGTACGTGACTTTGAATGATGGTAGAAACCCTAAACAGAAATATGCGATAAAACTTTAGAGAATGAAACAAATAAATAGTAACAACATTATGCTTCTTTTTCAGGTGAAAGTTCAGGAAAGTGTATAGCTATTTAAAATTCACAGTTTCATAGTCATAACATAAATAAAGATATTTCCAAATACGTGTTGTTTCTAAAAACAACAACAATGAAGTATAATAACAAGTAGGTTTGTAGAAAGGCCATGGCCACACTTGCAAAATACATGGAAAATATAGATGTTCTGACCACATAAAATAACAAACCGATTTTGTAAAACAAATAGTAAATATAGTATAAGTTTGACAATTAAAAAGGTGTAATTAATTCACGTGCATTGAAACACATAATAATACTTTTTGACAGATATTTGTAAATTATAAAACTCAATAATCTTTTTAATGACGCATAATGGACTAAACATAGCCAAAGGTTACTCAATCAACACGTATTCAAAATAAATCCAATCTTATTTTTATTAAAAACGATCGCTCATATGGAAGTAAATAATATATCCATGCGAAGCAAACATTTAATATACTGCATGTAATTTGCTGGCATCTTTTTGCGCAAAAGCTCGGGGGATACATTGATGTTATGACTTTTGTACTCTGCAATTTGGATGGGTAACTTTTATTCACGCAAGCAGCTTTCAATTGTTATCCTGTTTTTAAAAAGTATTACTCTCAAGTTCTATGCGCGTAGATAGACAAACGGTTTAACAATGAAACTGTATAATTGTTGTTAGAAAGAGAAAAACGGAAGTATACACCATATGCAAACCAAAAACATGCTAAAGAGGAGACGGGTCGGCTGATTGGAGACACCGTCATTTCCGTTTTCTCGTGGGGACGCCATGTCGTATTTCAGGGATGGGTGGCTGGCGTACAGTCGGCGTCGAAACATGCACTGAACGGGCCGGTAGTCATCAGAAATATCCATGAAAACGCCGCCGTCGCTCTTGTCGTTCTCGAAGATGGTTGTACGGAATTCTACCAACTGAATTGTATATCAGCAATCTAATTAAATTGAATCAAATAAAATGTTGCTCATTTGAGTTCAGAGGAAGTCAGTACAAGATCATCTCTGAACAATGTTTCGGTCTTTTATTTAAGCTTTGGAAATGAAAAAGGTTATAAAGCTGGGAAAAAATGTCTGAACGATGATTTTTGACGTTTTTGAGTAGGTATACGCTTAAAAAAGACCTTTATAGTCGAAATCGATATTTTATGTAACGTTCCTTTGTTTAATATAGACACAAAATCTATAATTAAAACACTGAACAACCAATGTTCCAACAAAAACAAACAGAAGAAAAAGATATTGACTACAAGCAGCAGAGGCCTATTCTTACCAGAAAGTTATCTGCTTTCGACCTTAAAGTGACCTGTTCATGTTTTGGTAAGTTGACACAATTGTAAAAAAAATATTTTAGCGAGGAAACAGTAAAACTGAATATTTACCATGCTCTTAAATATCCATTATATGCATACTTTTATGATTTAAAAACCTCAAAATGATTAATCATTTCGAACCCGAAACGATTGAATAATTTTGACAGTTCTGTTGTTATCCTTATATTTTGTGACGTTACAAGACGTGCTTATATAAAGTATTAAATACATTTTTTCTTTCTTAAATTGTAATCATTTTTTATACTGAGTGTCACGTTTATCAATTTAAAGATTTTCATAACAAACTTCAAAACATACCAAAATTTGTGAACAAGTCCCTTAAATTACAACATACTGAAAAAGACATATAAACAATTACAATTATAGTTTACTATATATACATATATGTTGTATATCTTTACTATTTAGACTGTTGAATAATCATTTAAGCCAAGAATATCATCGTATTACATATTACGAATCGATTCCCATACGGTCATTTCTTTTTAATAGAACATATTAAACCCCCCCCCCCTTAAGATATAAGCAGGAAAGAACATCTTGTCCGCCCTCTTGAAAGACATATTAATGGTTGCTAGTTTAGATTGATATCAAAGGGTAAAGTTGTAATGTTCAAACGTGGACATCTACTTAATCAAAAAGAGGCACATTTTGCAAATGTGAATTATTGGATCTATGTTAACCTGTTCCTCTGCTATTTCAATGGTTTCATTGAAAATGGTCCAAGTGACACTTTCGAAGCAAGGGGGTGTGGTCAGACTGCCGTGGTAGCGGTAGTAGTTGGTAAGGCGGGCAGGCATCAGGTCTATCATAGGGATAGAGTTGATATTGATATGCTGATCTGAAATAATTCAATATAATCAGATTCAGTTTTGTGTTGTGATGGATGCATGGAAACTTGTCAAAAAGACACACGATTTAAGTGCAGTCAATGCAAGGAGAGCATGCTTAAAATTAGATATTATATAATGTTAGATAGTTGAAATTGCAGTAAATGATTATTTTTTCAAATGTAAATAACTGTATTCAATTGTGAACGTGTGTCATAGAAACAAACATATAAGCTTTTTAATATATTGCGTTTTTTATGCTAGGGAAATATAGCAACTGACGAATTTTTACAAATAAAAATATTAACTACAAAATATATATCCAAATGAAAATCATTTAAAAAATAATTTAAACGAAATGGCTAATTTTGAAATTCCAGGAGCGTTATTAGTACAAATACCATCCTCGTGTCTTTTATCAAGAGCGAATAATTAAAACATAACAATAAGATTAATTGAAAATGGACACTTAAACACTGAGCCCATGATTTACCATGAAAGAACCAATCTAAATTACCATTAAACTTATTGCTGTAAAATTAAATAAAAATAACCCATCAAGGTATTTGCATTTAGTTCTTCAATTTTCAACAAGCAAATTCATTGAATTGATATCCCCCGCCAATGTGCTTCTAGACACAAAAAATTTCAGAACGGATGGACAACGCCCTTTTACCTTAATGTGTGATATTGACCTTAGCCCCTAGGATTTAGGGTGTTGAATGTGAATCACCGCCAGATGATTGAGAACAACTATGGCATCTTTTTCATGGCTCTGGCTCATGTGTTAATGGAAAAAAAGCTCTTAGCTTATATTAAAAAGCATTTTTTCAAGATACAATATTCCTCCGCCTATGGTGGGGGATAACTATGCACGAGCAACCGAACAACAGTTTTTAAATGTACGCTGATATGAAGTATTTACACATGACAGCTAATTGTATTTTAAGTCAACAGGATATAAAAACAAATTTCAGTTCATGGACATGCATATTAATAAACATATTTTAAACTGAAAAAAGACTAAGTGTGTGTCCGTGCGTGCGTGCTGGCGTACGCGCGTACGTGTGTGTGTGTGATGCCATGTGCAAGTGTTCTACATCATTACAGAACTAACCCGCAATTTACACACATATTTGCATTTAACATCACATGATGGTACTCCAACTATCACAAATTCAAGAAAAATCAATAGTGACTGATTAATCGCTATTCTATGAATCGTTGAGAGAAAAAGGATCTAAAACTAATAAAGGGATTATCACTAATAAACAATAAACCGCTATTCTATTCTGCTCTACCTGGAGCAATGTCATGGAATATTACAACTGCAAGCTGTATTGTCGTAAATGAATTGCACGCGATAGTCGATGATAACTGATTAAAGACTTTCCAATACTTCTGAATAAAGAATATCATTATCTCAAAAGTTTTTTATACTTAAAAGGTGCATATCAAAATGTATAAAATGTATCAAATGTCAAACTAGTATACATGAACATAAAGCATTTTTTATTTTGAATGAATTAGTGATATTATGTTGAATATATGTAGAACATTTCAACGTCTGTGTTATCAGCTAAAAAATCATCATAACAATTAAATCAATACATTGACCAAGCTTTGTCATAGCTTTATGGTGTAAAATATGTTTAAATGCAATTCACCATAAATAATATTCAAAGAGTAAAATTGAAGCAAACAGGCTTAAATACAATACTCGCGAGTGCTAAATCGGTATCTTAGCAACAATTCACACATTATATAAAAGGATAAGTCCAAGCAATGTACGAAATTGTTTTACAAACTTCTATATTTTCGACAACCCTTACCTGATTGAGCTGGAATACAAAATCAAAAAATGAAGAAAAAACTTCATATAGTTAAAACAAAATAAGTCGCTAGTCGTTTAAAGAACAAATAAGAAGACATGTGACGATAAGAACATGCAGTTATATACACTAGGTAAAGCGAGTAAGTAAATGTCAGAATGTCTAATTAATATGACGACGTGTATGAACATTATACTACCTGTTATTAACAATATAATCAAACGGCTAAAAAGTGAAAAAGTCAGTTAAAAGAGAGATTGTTCGCGCGTGTAGAAACAAAAACAAATTAAAGCAAAGCTCTTGATTAGATGTCGGTTTCTGAGTATGTACGTATTTTATCAAACCGTGTTGGTGCTTTAAGCATGGCCTATGCTTACTTTTGAACTGGATTTCGCCAAAATGGTCGATTATTTCTTGGAAATGTTCATTGAATCGCCCAATCTGAAAATATCAAGGCTATAATTGATGTCATTAAAGTACTTCTGTTTAACTATAACCTTCCAAAAAATAAATATAAAGAGTGCACCAGCAGGACCTAAGCCTTTTAATAGAAAGTGGTATTTTATTTATGACAAGAAAGTATAACATTGGACAGCACCTTAAACAAGTCACAATAACATCCGACCACGGTACTCTATCGCTTACAGCCTCAAAAGACAGAATATATAACGATATTAATGGTATGTGTACTACGCTGCATCAACGCAATACAATTGTAAACGTTGAAGTGTAAAAATATTAACAACGTGAAAGTGTCAATGTGAGGAACACTTTCTATACAATTTTAATTATTTTGCTACCAAAAACAAATTCGTTTATATTTAGTATCGATATCGTTTGTTTATTTTAAAGTCGATCGGCAAATATCCCTTGTAATATGTATGACAAAATTAATCGTTTTGATTTATAAGAACATAACAGAACAGAACATATATTTTATTTGATTTGTACATAGTACATCATCATATACACATATTATTATATGACAATTTATAACATCACGTATATCAGTATAATATATAAACACGAATTAATGGACATTTCAATATAACATAACACAGCATGTAAAGAGGATGGTCAGTTTTCGTTAATATTTGTATTTTGGTTTCTAATTGCCAAGCTTTCTTTAATATATTTTGCAAATTCAATCAATACAGATTTGTTTTCAGTTTTCAATAGCTCAATAAATTTGAACATTGATGGTCGTACATAATAATGTTTCTTAATATATTCCTTATGTATATTTCTAAAACAAGGACAAATAAGAGTGAAATGGTAATCGTCTTCAATATCAAGGGAATTACAAAATTGACAGTATCGCTCATTTCTTGGTATTCTATTTCTACCGAATCTACCAGTTTGAACTCTTAAAGAATGTGCAGATAATCTTATTCTAGTGAAAAAGAACTTTAAACTAATTGGCAATACATCTAGATATAGTTCATATGACAGAAAATCTTTACAATTTTGTAACAAATCTAATACACTACTATTTTCAACAGAGCTATGCCAGTCTTGTTTATAAGTTACAATTAATCTTTGTTTAAATATATGTGGAAATACTTTACAATCAAGAGTTTAACCATTTATAAAGCAATCAGCAAGGCCACATGTTTCTAACAGTTTTTTAACATTTGATACCCAAGTATTATAACCTTTTGAACAATCAGATATACTTTGTCGATAAATCGTTTTCATAATAATAAGCTAATAAACATAATTACCTCAAAAAAGAAGCCAAGAACTGCCAGGCCGTCCACTTTGCCAACAGAGGAGGAAAAGTTGCCGTACTTCTTGTTAAAGTGAACGATGTGCATCTGAAAAATAGTGAATCTTAATTACTGATGAATTCACACAAGGTTATATGGCCTTAGCGACTAGTTTGTTTCCTATTATACTAAATGTTGCTGCATATCCTTCATAGTGTGTGAGTATTCTAGGTTAAGTCGACGGCATTTTCGTTACATTCGATCATATTAGCAAAATTAATTTTAACATAGAAATAAAACACGTGAGAATATAACAAATATGTATACAATGAGTACTTTTATCATTACACATGTTTTCTTACATCAGTGGGAAATCACTGTGTATATAACAGCAAAATGATTTTACAAAAAAAGTTTGTATGAAGTCTTTATTAAACAAACCAATTCTGTCGTTTTTCCTTATAAGTGCAAATTTTGCTCGTAGTCTAAAAAAAGTTTTGTGTGCCAAATAATTAGTTTAAAAGCTTTATTACATTATTTTAAAATAAAGTATTTTTCAAATTTAAATAAGAATAATGCTTTCTATTTAAAAGCTTACAAAGCATAGTATTTAAAACATCAAATTAAGTTTGAAATCGTTTGCACTAGCGTTAAAAATTACTTAATAATGTTTATTTATACGTGCACTGGAAAAACAGAACATAATTGCTCACCTCCATGGGGAAGTGACGGCCATTGACTGAGTGCTCTGAGCCCCGCTCATCAACTGCACCCCAGTGGAAATGGAACTGCTCGGCGACAAACGTGGCCCCTAAGCCTCCTCCGGATATCATCATCGTTTTGTCGTTGAGACCCACCTGCACTGAAAAGGACACAAGGGTCGCATCAGATTCGCTCGACAAAAGTTATAACAGAATGACGTGTTTTGCGATTGTTAAATTGACCAGTCCCTTATCTGTCATGTGTATTGTACTATGTAACATCATAACCATCAATCCTAGGTTTATATCATGAAAAAAGAATAGAAAATGGTTTCATAATCAATTTGCATAAAACCTTGGAATACAATCTGACAATTTCAGAAAGTGGATCTGATAAATGTTTTCCAACGGTGTATTTGATGTAAAAGCGAACAACATACAGAAACTTTTTGTTAAGGTTTATCCTGAGATGCCAATAATAATACGTTTTAAAAGTGTATACAAATATCAAAAGTTGAGTTATGAATTATAAAATATTATCAACAGTGTATCGTGAAGAACGCCGTTCGATAAAGCTGTCAATTTAACAGAGCTACGTCTTTGGATAAGCCATTTCATCGTCATAATACAATATTTGTTTCTGTAAACATATTTACCCGTGTATGA
Organism: Dreissena polymorpha; assembly: GCF_020536995.1. Lineage (NCBI taxonomy): Eukaryota > Metazoa > Mollusca > Bivalvia > Myida > Dreissenidae > Dreissena > Dreissena polymorpha. The sequence goes on from NC_068355.1 coordinate 173,047,287, forward strand.
TTATCAAACGTCTCGTATTTACATTGTATCATGTTCGTCGTTTGTTTCGTCTTTTGCTATCTTTGGTAAGTCATTCGTTTGGTCGTATATTTATTCATACAATTATTAAGTTAGTTAGTTGTTCAGTACATTTCAGATTAGAGAATGATTTTGTGTTGACAAGTATAACATGAAACAAATTGTTTTAAAATCAAATTATGTCAATTTATGCTTGATAAATCGATAGAACAGGTTCATTTTTATGTCAAGAGTACATTGCATTATGCTCTAAACTATTGTGAAGTATAGTTTTGAAGAAATTATATTATTAGCATCATAATAATTTCAGTGACCATGTGTTTGGTAAATCTAGATTTAAAAAGTGTATGCTATTTTTTTCAGTTAGCAAATGTCATACGTCATATATAATACTGAATACTGAACAAATTAGCATATCATATGTAGGGCATCAACCCTTTCTCAGATTGACACAATTACAAAGTTAAAAAGTTAAGAAAAATTATTTTTCTTAAACCTCTGAGGTTGTTGTCATTATTGAACTATGTGCATATTAAACGGTTGCATTTGCCACAACAGCATGGAATGTTCGCACTGATGTTAATCTAGAAATGGACCATACATATTGTTTCTGAAAATATTGCTGCGAAAAAAACGTATAGTTCAACCATACTCGCAATCGGACGCAATTTGTTCGCCTAACTCCAGGTTTGTCCTTCTTTATATGCGAAATTTTACATATGGACTTGTTTATTGTTATGTTATTTTCTTTCTATGCCTGGACGTTTCTTGGCTAGTAGAGAAAACTTGTTTGTTAGATTTTTTTCACGTAATTTGGTCATCTAGTTTAATTTTTACCTTCTACTTAAGACATTGTGAACGTTGATTAATTATCTAAAATCATTTGGTTCCGAGCACCGCGGATAAAGCTAATCAAATCAATAAAAGTTCAAACATAGTAGGTTTACTGTGTATATAATTGAAATGTTAACTCTTTTGATCGCTGACGAAGTGTGTTGTACTATGTATACATATTATGACTATGCTTTTGGTTAACTAATGTAAGCTTGTGTCAGTTTTTGTATTCGTCTCTTCAGTGTATTTGGAGGAAATACAATTGTATACATAATTGTTCATGCACTGTCAGCGGCCGACGTTACCGCTCCTAGTATTATAAATGATGCAATCAAAGCAAGAAAACTTAAGTTTGCTCGTTCAAGTATGTATAAAATAAATTACGATGAAAAAGAATAAGTACATATTTAAAACACCGGTATACGCGTTGTTTTCAATCGTTTTTACGAGTTTTAAGTTCTGATGACGCAACAAAAAAGATATATCAATGCGAAAACTCTTATCAACATCTCCGATGTGTACAGATAGAGTACGAATAAAAACACAGAATAAAGTACATTATACGGTAAACACTCACCCGTGTGCCCGTTATTCTCGAGCCTAAAAAAGAGATTTGAGACCCGGTCATATCCGGAGAAGACAAGTGGTGAGAGGTAAGTCTGGTCCACGACAACATCTCGGGTCTGCAGGTCGATAGGAGACTGACGTATGCCTCCGCAGTGCGGATAGTCCAGGTGCCAATGGTCTGCGCCTGCAGGGATTCGATTATAAAAAATGTGGTAAAACGGGTTGCTATGGAATCATTCATTGTTGATAGAGCGAGGTAAACGAGTTGCTTAAGCTTTTGTATAGCGAAAATGATATAAATAAGTGCAAGTTTAACCAGTATAACTTAACAAAGAATAACTTAATTGAACATACATTACACAACTCAAACGGTTATTAAATACAGTACAAGTCTGACAGTTCTGCGCTGTTTAGTTGTATACCAACACAGAAGTGCATGTATTCGAATATTCGCACACTAGAAATTATCCGTAAACAAACGAATGAAAGTTCGACATAAAACAAAATAAAACACATCAATCGGGTTTACGACAAATCAGTTCTATTAACAATAAGCAACGTTTTTCTTGTATATGTAGTATTTTAAAATTTAAAAATTACTTGCAAATAAAAATTATGTTTAGTTACCCAGTGAACCTTTGTACGTCCAGAAATTCCCTACAAAGACGAGGAAACAAGTAAAACATAACAAAACATAAACTGTATGTTTTTTTAAACTATACATGTTTATCGTCATCCAAACAATATGAGTAATCGTAAGTATAAAATAAATACGTCTTTTGATTAATAAATAATTGATATGACGATGAATATTAAAATGATATTATGCGCATTGTACAGTATATGCTATGCTTATATGTCTATCGCAACCGTTGTTTATTTTTAGTGTTTTCATTTCATATACAATTATATTTGTTAATGCAACATCAACATACTAAAACAATATCCCGGAAAGAGAAAACTAATGTATTTGAATATACACCGTTCGTAAGTTTTGAAAACTTACGGCAGAAATGATTCGATGTACGATGTGAATCTAAATTTTGTTATAGTGCAGATTCGTTCATGCAACACACGAAAACTAACTCCGATCCTAATAAAAAGACACTTCCGCTCGGCTTAGAGGACTGTACAGTCATGTAAAATATCGAAATAATATATATTTTTATAAACAATTGGTAGCAAGATGAGTTGCAGATAACTGGTTAGTTACCACATTTTAACTAACTCTTTTGACCTGTTAATTCTATTCAGCTCAATTCAACAGTGAAAAATGCCCATAATATCACTTAATTATAAATATGGATGCACTGAAATAATGTGTAGTTCTAATGCATGCAAGATAACATGTGAAAACACATGGAACCTATTCTAACGCAATACTTAAAAAAAAATCTAATATCTCAGTTATGAGCACAGATATTTATTTATAATTTATAATAAAAGTGACAATTTGACAACATTCTGTGAAAGCTTAAAATCATTCATCGGTGACGATCGTACGTTTTAGCGGGTTAGTAGCCTGCAACATTAGCGCTCCTGAATATTCGCATAAGTCATATTGTTTGTGTTGTAAGAACCCACTTAGAATGATAAAATTTGATTAAATTGTATCCGATTTCACCATTTTCTTTTCAAAAGAAGATGAAACTTTATCTAGCTCACTTAAAAAAGCATCCGGTCGTCACGTCATTTACCTTAGTAAACCTTTACTGTTCTTTATCATATTCGAAAAGTAAACTATACATAATCATATTCATTTATTAGTATTGATGATCAATTATCTTTTAGAAAATAATAAAGACGTCTGCACGGCTGCAATCAAAGCGACCTTAGGAAAGTAATGACATCGTAAAGGGGTTCTATTTGTACTTTTATCTGAAAATCTAAAAAAAATGTATCAGCATTATTTTATCTAATTATTACTATGAAGATAAATGAATGTAAACGCTCATCGACTTTCCAAACTTAAATTCAAATATTGTTTAATAAGACATGATTGCGTTTTGGATGTAATTCAAAGAATAAGGCCGTCACTTTATAAACAATCAATGGACCGGAACGATACTTGAAAATGATCTGTAAGTCATGTAGGTAGACTCATACACAACCAATCAGGTAAGTATCTAAACCTCTTGAAACGGAATGCCGGGCGTACGGACGGACAGGGCTTTATGCCTTTACGACAGGGCTATACGGCTGCCTCATGCCACCCTACCGAGGGCATACAAAGCATATGTTTATGAACAAATATTTCCTATTCAAAATTATCATAACTCTATTATGTACAATAAAATTCCAGCTTTTTGATTTGAATCGCTAAAATTGCATCAAACATGAGTACTGGATTATACAGTAAGTTCATTATGCAATTGAAGATTATTGCTGAAGGCCACATACTTAATACACAACATGACTCAATACTCTTATCAGTAAGGCAATCTTAGTGCAATTTTAATAGATATAATCTCAGGCTTCGCTCCAATGCAAATCCAAAACTTTTTTCACAATGAAAGGAAATATGCGTAAATTGTTTAATCGGTCGAATCATATTAAGGTTTCATTTGAATAAAAAGACAAACATATTTGTAGCAAATAAGTGTATCGTGAAGAGTGTTTGTTATTGTGATTGATTTCTATTAAGGCGCTATATGTCATTTCAACGGTGCTAAAATTGATTATTTCGAAATTTATATCAAATATCAATTGCATCTCAATAATTGACTAAGTAAAATAGAAAGACATGTTATTGAATAACTCAAATAACAGTCGTTTTCTTGTCAAACTCACCTGAACTTGAAATAGTAAAATATCTTATTATTTATCAGTAATATTAAAACCAGCTATACCAGGGCAACTATTGGTTTTCGGTGATTTTCTTCTAACATTTCTATGAAACCTTAAACAAAGACGCAAAGAAACACGAAAGGTGTCGATTATAACACCATTATCATTTATTGTTGAAATAACTACACTCAGGCGATTTGATTGAGACCATTAATGTGTGTGTGTGTGTGTGTGTGTGTGTGTGTGTGTGTGTGTGTGTGTGTGTGTGTGTGTGTGTGTGTGTGTGTGTGTGTGTGTGTGTGTGTGTGTGTGTGTGTGTGTGTGTGTGTGTGTGTGTGTGTGTGTGTGTGTGTGTGTGTGTGTGTGTGTGTGTGTGTGTGTGTGTGTGTGTGTGTGTGTGTGTGTGTGTGTGTGTGTGTGTGTGTGTGTGTGTGTGTGTGTGTGTGTGTGTGTGTGTGTGTGTGTGTGTGTGTGTGTGTGTGTGTGTGTGTGTGTGTGTGTGTGTGTGTGTGTGTGTGTGTGTGTGTGTGTGTGTGTGTGCGCGCGCGCGCGAATCGTTCAATCCATCCTATTGCTTGTACGCAGATTCAAACTTCATTGCGAGAGGACCTATCGACTCTGTGATAGCATATGTTTAACATAAGCAATGTTTTCAAAACTAAATTAATTCGTTTGTGAATTTTATGTTTATCACCTAAATAACATTATAGTTCGCCGAACAAATGTGTCATGTATACAATCATGTTCTATTCGGTTTATAGTATTTTCCCCTTTAAAACAGACGAGCAATATGTAGAAATATTTTCTTCCCGTTGAAACGCTCTCTGTGTTCTTTATTTTGAGCATGACATCATAATTTTCGATTTTCGAAAGTGGTTTTATTACTTCGTCTTTAATCATTGATGGAATTAAAAGGAAATTAAAACAATCAAATATTAGGCGGATTAACATATATTAGTTTGCAGCTTTACAACTAACTGAAATCCACAAAATTGAACCTTAAAAGGTTAACATTGAGTAATTATATGACCTCATTTTTTAAGCAAATTTGTTGAAACTTTTGAAAGTAAAAATGAAAATAATCTTTACGTTTGATTGGTGTTTTATTCTAACGTACCTTTATCTGTCGAAAAAGCGTATGTAAGCTACGTTGAAGATGCGTGCACCAAAAATTCCTTTATGATGCAATCATCAAAACATATTTCAATGAGAAAAGTTCTCAAAAACTAGGGCATTAGATCTGAGCCATCAATCGGCAAATCAATAAATAATTTGTTTAAAAAATAGATTGTTTCAACTGATTGTAATAGGCTTAAACAGTTATAAAGTTGTAAAAGATTATACATAGATAGAGGAAAATAAATAATAATGAAATAAGTATTACCATATAGAAAATTTACATCTTATTCGTCAATATATTTCAAAACGATGTTCTATATCTTAATAATGTTTCATTTTATGGCGGTCGGTGCACGCGATTACAAAAGTCTTGAACGAAAAAGTTTCTTTTACATAAATGACAAATTTTTAGTTTAGAAAATTCGATTTGACACGTAGAACATGTGTTAAGGCTGACGTTGATGCTGATCTGAAAGTAAAGTTGACCTGATAAAACGTTGAAAAAGTGCGAATAAAAACGCTTTACTGCATATTGCGAATAAATGTCAAAGATGATAGCAAACATCTGTAACATATCACACCAGGTGTAAAGTATAATATTAAAGTTGGACAATTAATCATTTCTATATCATATTACACACTTTATATTGCAGTTATTACATTTTACAAAAATGACTATAAGAATAGCAATGTTGTTGAAACAGCGCATTAAATTTAAACGGCAATCAATCACAAACACTTCAGGGCAACTTGATTATCGTGTATGTCAGTATTTACAAATTTGCCAAAATTGATGTCAAGGGTATCTTTTCGGGATTTTAGGATATCATATTTATCATAAATGACTAATTCTGTGTTGCCTGATAAAATGATGCATGTATAGACAATACCAGAAATCGATTACTCCCGGACTATTGCCCCTCGCGCCGCCATCTTGGTACTGAAGAACAATGCAGATACCTTTATGTTTGTATAGGTCCCTGAACAATAAAACGAATGACCCGATTTTAATAAATATATTGGAAAATTTAGATGGTTTCTGGTATCGGTACAATAATCATATAACAGTTTGTTTTTGTTTTTAAATAAATATCGTTATCAGGTCCCTCTGCATTGTTTAAGAGTCATAAAACCAGAGACAAAGATCTAAGTCTCTAATAAAACTCAGCATGAATTAGGCCTTTATTGTCATTTGACATGTTATTAGAAGGTGACGCATGGTATCTTGTCTTAATAACAGCATCTACATATGTGGAGATATATGGTGTCACAGAAATACCAATTAACACTTTTAACCCACCATTGGGACATCGTCTCCCACTGAGGGAATGCTTTCGTTCGTCAGTCGCAGATGGTGTTTTTTTACAATTAATTAATTTAATTAATTAAATTAATTGACAATCCATAATTACCGAAAAAAAAACATCACTGCGTTCGTGTTTTAATAGTTTATTTTAAATCTTAAATGTATAGTGAACATTTAAGAAAGAAATTAATACATTGACGGAATGTAGCGAACATTATTGGGACTATTTAAGTTTACGTATGGCTACATATGTGTCATGTTGAGCATTTTTATCGTAAATTTAGATTGTAGTAAGAAAACTAAAGTAAAAAAAAGCAAACAATTAGGTAAATATTTAGAACAAGACAAACACAGTTTGTCCAGGCTACATACTTTGATACTAACATTAGAATGGTATTTAAATGATAAATTAAAAATAAAGTTATGAGCAAAAGTAGATATTCACTTATCAATTAAAAAACCTGCCATGTTCTGACATCTTACACATTTTCCCTAATGAATATCCCCGGGACTAGTTATTATTCACAAAATTATTTTCCGGCTAGAGATGTTTGTTTGAAAGCGATTTTTATATAAAATATATTAATAAAAAACAACACAGTATTAGACTTAACCATATACTTTTTAATAAGAAAAGTTTGCCTCTACATGAAAACTTACAGAGTTTCGCTTATAAATATTTCCGGACCAATTTTAATTAAAATCACAAATTTTATTTCAGCTAGAGCTTTTACATTACCTTTAAATGATACTTGAATAAGAAATATTAATAAAGAAATAATAAATCTTTAGAAAAACAAAGATATGTACTATTCAATAAAAAAATTCTGTCTCGGTATTGAATCATATACAATTTCTTACTGGGTATATCTGGAACTATAAAAATTTTATAAAGAAATAATAATGTTTCAATCAAAGGCAGATATCTGATTTCCAAAGAAATTGTATATCTCGGACATAAATCTTTTAAAATTTCGCTTATTAACATCTGCGGAATTATTAACGCTAAAAATCACAAAGTTTACTTCAGACTGTGGAAATGACCTTTATAATTATCTTCGAATAAAAAAATTCTAAAAGAAATAATTGTGTTTTAAACAAAGGATTTCTTTTTTTTTTAATACAGCAAATCCGGCCTTAAACATGACGTGAAGAATTTGACAGATAACAGCGTTCTACATGTCACCCATGTAGAACGCTGTTATCTGTCAAATTCTTCAGTACCAAGATGGCGGCAGGGTCACGTGATAGCCAATATTGCGGCGGTCAATTTATCGAATCTGGGATTGTCTATGAAGTGATGGTTTGGAATCAATCTATTACGCTGAGTTTAAACAAATCTACAAATAATTGTCTTAAATTGAAATTGTTTTCAATTGATGCTGTATTTAATTAAGTAACCCCATAACTTTTTTTCAAATATTTAAAGTACCCTTGATTTTTGTCGGAATGACGCCGAGGCCTTGAATATTGAAAAAAGCTTTCCGAAACTTCTCGGCAGTCAGGGGACAACAAATAATGAAATTTTAACTTTAAAAAAAAAACATTTTATCATATGCTATTGGCTCTGCATAAATTAAGAGTGTTAAATTAGATATACAAAAGGTGAAAACAATAATTATAACGCAAACAATTCTGCTTAAGGCCTGATTGGTATTTACCAAAATATTATGAGACTTACGACTAAGAAAAAACTAAATACCCTTAGATGTTTAACACATTCTACGTGCTTAATGGGGTACTTTAACCACTTCTAAATACATTATTTGTTGATCTAGAACATTGCGAGGGATGGTCAAATAAGCAAATATGGTAGAATGTATATAAACAAACTTTTAAGGTCTATTGTATATCAGCGAATTCCTTATTCTCAAGTATAAGTATCCTCAGCATAAGAATACACATCGTGTATGACATTATTGCTGCTGAGTGGCAAATGTACAATAAAAAGATATATTTTAAATTTAAAAGCTGACTTCCGCTTTAGTATTTAGATTCAGTAAAATATGCATCCATTATAAAAATCATTCACAAAGAGAAAACGTTCAAAGTTTATATATAAACTTCAAATATAATGTATAAAATATGTAGTTATGCCTTCATTGTAGTATAAATTCAAACTGTACAGTCCTGCACTGGACAGCACTACGGTCAATTGCGACGCGATGATGAACAGCAGAAGAACAACGGTCATGTTTAAAGCAATAAAGAAGCAAGTCCTTAGTTCAGTTTCTACTTCAGGTTCCTTCCGACTGTGAATGGTTTCTCAAATACCCACTTCCTCAAAACATATCCAAGCAGTCGCAAACAGATATTTTTAGGAAACAATATTTGTCCTTTTGATTTCAACATTAAAATAATTAAACAAAAGTTAAGAAAAAATAATTTATTTTGCAGTTCCTCAACTTTACTCCAGTGTAATATCCTCAGCCTGCCGGTGATATTTTGTACTTTAAAAAATAAAACCTCTCAAGAGATAAAGCTTCTGATTCATTTAGTATTATTAGTATCATACGATGTTTTATCTGTTATATAAACTGCAATGCACAAATACAAGTATTCACTTATACCGCTACTTAACTCTTTCCCTCTCTCCTTCTTACTCTGAAAAAAGAAGACGATAATTTCAATATTACTTAGGCTATCGACGGATTGATCTAACACACGTTTTCCTAAAGGCAATACGTGCGAATGGCTGTTTTTGAACGACAATAAGCCATGTGTTTATTAGCCGAAAAGAACTTATGAAATTATGCATATACATTTCACGCTGCGTTAAACTGGGGTATTTCGAACGATCATTAAATTATTTTGTCATAGAGTGTTCTCGATTCGTTCGTTGAACTTTTAAATTTCCATCAAATCTGAGTGTATATTAGTTTGCCGATACCTGTGATGCATGTTACGGCCAAAAGCTAAACTTAAGTTCCACGAAAATGATATGAAGATATAACTGAAAACTAACATAAAAGGGCAATTTAATATGCAGTCGGCAAATGAGATATAATAAGGTTTACCTCAAATGCAAATCAAATACGTTTACAAAGATAAAAATAAATAGGACACAAAACATTCGATCGGTTCAAATGTATTCAGATTTAACAAGGGCTTAAGTTGCGAACATTTTCTGTTGCATATACGAGGATATTGCATTTATTATTATATTCCAGTGAGCGACTGTTATTAAAGTTGCTTGCCATGGGAAAGGACCTAAAGAGGGCAGCCTTTGAAAACCAAGAATGGAATAAATTATAGGTGTTCAAATTGAAACACTATACTAAAAGGGCCCCATTCGCAGATTTTGGCATGCATTGAAGTTTGACATGAAATGATTTATATTGATCATTGGATCTAAAAAGCTCCATTAAAAAAATCAAGAATAAAATTTAAAAAAAACTAACAATCAACAGCGCTGGGACCACTGACCCCTGGAGTCCTGGAGTAAATGTCTATCACTTAGACCACTCGGCCATCCGTAAACATACAATGAAGGATGTATATATAAACTTTATATAAGCAATCCACGTAGTTTCACAAATTATAACGACAACAACAGAACTCTCAAAATTATTCAATCTTTTCGCGTTGCAACGCTTAACAATTTTCAAGTTTTTAAATCGTCAAAAGATGCATATAATGGCTATTTAAGAGCATGGTAAGTGTTCTTACATGCAGTATTACTGTTTCCTCACAAATATCGTAACTAAAATAAAACTTTGCGAATCTGAAACAACCTTTTTTATTTCGTCAATTTACCAAAACGTGAAAAGGCCCCATTAACACAAAAATGTTGTGTGTTTTTTTACAATAACAATAGTGACAAAAATCCACAATAATGTATCCATGTCAAAATATGCATGGATATAAAATTCCGATTTAAATTCGTTTAAATTTAAACATATTAAAACATATTTGCAGGTTCAAAATATATAACATAATATAAATGTGCACATGATACGATGATAGGTAAGTGTTCATTTATTGAAATACAAGCATAAAGGATGCTTACGTGAGTTGTATTACATGCTTGAGTTTACCAAAGGGGACAAGGCAACATAAATCATGTAGTTATGGATGCTCATGCAAAAGAACCATTTTGTAATATCGTTCTTGTGCGGATTTGTTACATTTAAATACACATTATATGATAATGAGTTGTTATCACTGAAAGGTGATAATCTCGATCATGTGTCAAAAATATAAACAATCTTAACAGTAAATACGTGTGATATAGTTTCATATTTTCACACCTCGATGTGTAATCAAAAAGGGGTCGATCCGACACATCGTCTACATGTATAAGCGTTCTGTTATTTGAATGAAGCCTTGGACTGGCTGAAGTAAATGTATGTGTTTTCCTCGAGTAATTGTTGATTGTCTCCAGACTGCGGACTAAGGAAATATCGTTCGAAGTTGCGAGGTATGCATGATGTTTTTTATGTTTAACTCATAGTTCAGTTTGCAATAATCTAAATGAAGGCGAATGTGGTAGATCTCCGATTTCAGTTTGTCAATATTGTAATGCATATGCGATCTCGAGCGTTGTCTGTTCGTGAGTTATTGCTTTTTGTGGGCTTTGGCAAAAAATTTCAGACTCTTATTTTTGCTGATTTTTGTGAAATAATGCCATTATTACTGCGGAGCAAATAGCTGCAATAAAGATCAGCAAGTGTAAGGGTTGAAATGTGTTTAAATTAAGATCATTTTTCATCTTAAAACATATTTTCGTAAATTGGTTATAGATTCTCTCTTTGATCCGCCAGAAGACGGTAAGGGCTACAACATTTGGTTGTCCCTGTAAAGTCATTGCAGCCTCGTTTTGTTTAGCGTCAATTTGTTCGGTTCATTAGATATATGCGCACTTAACGTGCGCGATATAATAACGGATAAAAGAACGGAGGATCCGTTTTTCAAGCCTTGCAAGCCATAATGGAGATAGGTGATCCACATGTGTAATCATCTGAAAGGGTAATTTCAAGATGCTTATGCGATCTGACTTACTTAAAATGAACATCAAAATAAAAGTAAAAATATATTTGTCAAGGAATTGATTATAGACAGATCACTGTTCAATACTTTGCTAGACAACATATCGAAAAGAGCTATGGATCCTGGAGGGACATCCGAAGTGATAAAACCAGGGAGAACATGTATTCGAAAAGGCAACGCGTTGTTTCCAGCTAGGGATGTGGAAGGAACAAAAATCCAGAAGAGAGTCACTTATATCAAGTGGAGACAATTTAGATACAAGACATTGATACGATAGCCTGTCGAAATATGTATATTTAACACGCAAAACGGCTTAGATCTCCGTACAATCATTGAAAAAGAGATGTAATGGGGTGGTCATCCATTTGATCCCTCGTTTTAGAGACTTGGGCTTATTGAACCCAGGCCACTGTCATTCGAGCGTTCTTGTACGTATATTGCATCTTATGATCTGATTCTTAATGACAACTGTGTATATAACGGTACCAGCTGACTAAGAAAGGAAAGGATGAGAATGGTCGACACGTTCTTCTATTGATTGTTCACAGACGTAGACGGTCAGTATGTTTCGTTTCCTTTATTTTCTTTATCAATAGTTGTAAATATAAAAATTTGAGCTTTATCTAAGGAAGTTAAGACATTTTGTCAGTTGGAACTATGTCTTGGCAGTGATGTTGTATGAGTTGATTTGATATAATATACATTATTATCTTTTTGTTATGACCGGCTTTTGCTTAGGACAATGGAAGTAGTTTATTTTTGCGTATTTCGAAAGTTAATCACTTGACTTTGCGATTTAGTGCAATCGTTTCCGGTTCCGATTCATATTGTGAAGTTCATTATTCATCCTGTGTACGTCGATGGACCTCATATATAGTAGCATATTTGTAAGGAATGCTTGGCGAGGCATCAGATGAAATCATTTTGGACAATGTGTGAGTAACAATGTCCATGTTTTTGTCAGTTTTACATTTTCTATATGTCAGTTTTTAGCTAGATTTTGCATGAGCCGTTCCATATTTAAATTACACGCAAACGTATATGTGTCAGTCGGCGCATGCGCGATGACAAATGTAATTTGTCTGTGTGTGTGCGAATCGTTCAATCCATCCGATTGCTTAAACGCAGATGCAAACTTCATTGCCCGAGGACCGATCGACTCTGTGATAACATATGTTTAACATAAGCAATGTATTTAAAAATAAATTTATTCGTTTGTGAATCTTATTTTCATCAACTAACATTATCCTTCGCCGAACAATTGTGTCATGCATACAATCATGTTCTATTCGGCTTATCGATTTTTCCCCTTCGAAACAGGTGAGCAATATTTATAAATATTTTCTTCCCGTTGAAACGCTCTCTGTTTTCTTTATTTTGAACATTACATCATAATTTTTAATTTTCGCAAGTGTTTTTTTTTTCTTCGTCTTTTATCATTGATGGAATTAAAAGGAAATTAAAAAATCAAATATTAGGCGGATTAACATATGTTAGTTTGCAGCTTTACAATTAACTGAAATCCACGAAATTGGACCTTAAAAGGCTAACTTTGTATATTATATGACCTCATTTTTTATTGTAAGCAAATTTGTTGAAACTTTTGAAAGTAAAAATGAAAGTGGTATTTATGATTGATTGGTGTATTATTCTAACGTACTTGTATCTGTCCATTAAGCGTGTGTAAGCTACCTTGTAGATGCGTACACCAACAATTCCGTTATGATGCAATAATCAAAAAATACTTTAATGGGAAAACTTCGCAAAAACTAGGGCATTAGATCTGAGCCATCAATCGGCAAAGCAATAAATAATTTGTTTAAAAAGGAGATTGTTATAACTGATTGCAATGGGCTTTAACAGTTATAAAGTTGTAAAAGATTATACATCGAGAGAGGAAAATAAATAATAATGAAATAATTATTACCATATATAAAATTTACATCTTATTCGTCAATATATTTCAAAACGATGTTCTATCCTTAATAATATTTATCTTATGGCGGTCAGCGCACACGATTACAAATTCCTTGAACGAAAATGTTTCTTTTACATAAATGACACATTGTTAGTTTAGACAATTCGATTTGACACGTAGAACATGTGTTTAGGCTTACGTTGATGCTGATCCGGAGGTAAAGTTAACCTGATAAAACTTTTAAAAAGTGCTAATAAAAACGCTTAACTGCAAATGCGAATTAATGCAAAACATGATAGCAAAAATTTGGAAATACCTCACCAGTTGTAAAGTATTATATTAAATTTGAACAATTAACAATTTCAATATCACACTACATACTTTATATTTCAGTTATCACATTTTACAAAAAGGACTATTAGGATAATACTATTGTTGAAACAGCGCATTAAATTCAAACGGCATCAATCACAAAAACCTCAGGGCAACTTGATTATCGTGTATGTCAGTATTTACAAATTTGCCAAAATTGACGTCAAGAGTTAATTTTCGTGATGTTTGGATATTATTTATATCCTTAATTGACTAATTTTGTTGTGTCTGTTAAAATAATGCATGTGTAAAGTGATTGTTTTAATTTTGATTTTAACAAACAATACACTAGTTAAGAGTTATTGTATTTACTTTCTTAAATATTGACGCAATCAAAATACAGTCATACTGTAAACAACACGGAAACTAACGAATTGCATATTTTTATTGGTTTTGTTTTAAAATGGTTTTGGCATCAAATCAATACGCAGAGTTAAAAAAAAATATTTAAAAAAGATGTCTTTAAATTGAAATTGTTTTGATGCTGTATTTAAATAAGTTAACCCCATAACTCTTATTCAAATATATAAAGTGCCCTTCATGTTGTCGGAATGACGCAGAGGCCTTGAATATTGAAAAAAAAAGCTTTCCGAAACATCTCGGCAGTCAGGGGACAACGTAGTATGAAATGTTCACTTTATATATGTCCCCTTATGAAAAAACAATATTTTATCATATGCTATGCTCACAATAATTATAACGCAAACAATGCTACTTAAGGCCTGGTTGGTATTTACCAAAATATTATGAGACTTACGACATAGAACAAACAAAGACCCTTACATGTTTTACATTTTCTACGTGCTTAATTTTGGAGTTTTACTTAAACCACTTCTTAATACATTATTTATTGATCAAGAACAATGCGAGGGATCTTCAAATAAGCAAATGTGGTATAATGTATATAAACTAACTTTTAAGGTATATTGTATATCAATGAATTCATTATTATCAAATAAAAGTATTCTCCGAACGTGCTTCAATTAGGAATATAAATCGTTTGTGACATTTTTGCTTATGAGTGGCAAATGAAAAACTAAAAATATATGTATAAGTGCATAAAAGCTGACTCCTGCTTTAGTATTTAGATTCAGTAAAATGTGCATGCATTATAAAAGTCATACAAAAAGAGAAAACGTTTCAAGTATATATATTAAGTTCAAACAAAAGGTGGAAAATATGTATTTATGACTTCATTGTAGTAAAAATTTAAACTGTACAGATCCTGCACTGGATTGCACTACGGTCAATTGCGACGCGATGATGCACAACAGAAGAACAACGGTCATGTTTAAAGCAATAAGAGGCAAGTCCTTAGTTCAGTTTTTTACTTCAGGTTCCTTCCGACTGTGAATGGTTTCTCAAATACCCACTTCCTCAAAACATATCCAAGCAGTCACAAACAGATATTTTTAGGAAACAATATTTGTCCTTTTGTTTTCAACATTAAAATAATTAAACAAAAGTTAAGAAAAAATAATTTATTTTGCAGTTCCTCAACTTTACTCCAGTGTAATATCCTCAGCCTGCTGGTGATATTGTGTACTATTTAACAATCAAAACCTCTCACGAGATAACTATCTGATTCATTAGAATTTTAAGTATCCTACGATGTTGTATCTGCTTTATAATCCACGATGCACAAATACAAGTATTCACTTATACCGCTCGTTAACTCTTTCCCTCTCTCCCTCTTACTCTGAAAAGAAGATGACGATAATTTCAATATTACTTAGGCTATTGTCGGATTGATCTAACACACGTTTTCCTAAAGGCAATACGAGCGAATGGCTGTTTTTGAACGACAATAAGCCATGTGTTTATTAGCCGAAAAGAACTTATGAAATGATGCATATACATTTCACGCTGCGTTAAACTGGGGTATTTCGAACGATCATTAAATTATTTTGACATAGAGTGTTCTCGATTAGTTCGTTGAAGTTTTAAATTTCCATCAAATCTGAGTGTATATTAGCTTGCCGATACCTGTAATGCATGTTACGGCCAAAAGTTAAACTTAAGTTCCACGAAAATAATATGAATATATAACTGAAAACTAACATAAAAGGGCAATTTAATATGCAGTCGGCAAATGATCAAAAACGTTTACAAAGATAAAAATAAATAGGACACAAAACATTCGATCGGTTCAAATTTATTCAGATTTAACAAGGGCTTAAGTTGCGAACATTTTCTGTTGCATATACGTGGATATTGCATTTATTATTATATTCGAGTGAGCGACTGTTATTAAAGTTGCTTGCCATGGGAAAGGACCTAAAGAGGGCAGCCTTTTAAAACCAAGAATGGAATAAATTATATGTGTTCAAATTGAAACACTATACTAAAAGGGCCCCATTCGCAGATTTTGGCATGCATTGAAGTTTGACATGAAATGATTTATATTGATCATTGGATCTAAAAAGCTCCATTAAAAAATCAAGAATAAAATTTAAAAAAAAAACTAAAAATCAACAGCGCTGGGACCACTGACCCCTGGAGTCCTGGAGTAAATGTCTATCACTTAGACCACTCGGCCATCCGTAAACATACAATAAAGGATGTATATATAAACTTTATATAAGCAATCCACGTAGTTTCACAAATTATAACGACAAAAACAGAACTCTCCAAATTTTTCAATCTTTTCGCGTTGCAACGCTTAACAATTTTCAAGTTTTTAAATCGTCAAAAGATGCATATAATGGCTATTGTATTACTGTTTCCTCACAAATATCATAACTAAAATAAAACTTTGCGAATCTGAAACAACCTTTTTTATTTCGTCAATTTACCAAAACGTGAAACGACCCCATTAACACAAAAATGTTGTGTGTTTTTTTACAATAACAATAATGACAAAAATTCACAATAATGTATCCATGTCAAAATATGCATGGATATAAAATTCCGATTTAAATTCGTTTAAATTTAAACATATTAAAACATATTTGCAGGTTCAAAATATATAACATAATATAAATGTGCACATGATACGATGATAGGTAAGTGTTCATTTATTGAAATACAAGCATAAAGGATGCTTACGTGAGTTGTATTACATGCTGGAGTTTACTTAAGGGGACAAGGCAACATAAATCATGTAGTTATGGATGCTCATGCAAAAGAACCATTTTGTAACATCGTTCTTGTGCGGATTTGTTACATTTAAATACACATTATATGATATTGAGTTGTTATCACTGAAAGGTGATAATCTCGATCATGTGTCAAAAATATAAACAATCTTAACAGTAAATACGTGTGATATAGTTTCATATTTTCACACCTCGATGTGTAATCAAAAAGGTGTCGATCCGACACATCGTCTACATGTATAAGCGTTCTGTTGCTTGAATGAAGCCTTGGACTGGCTGAAGTAAATGTATGTGTTTTCCTCGAGTAATTGTTGATTGTCTCCAGACTGCGGACTAAGGAAATATCGTTCGAAGTTGCGAGGTATGCATGATGTTTTTTATGTTTAACTCATAGTTCAGATGCAATATCTAAATGAAGGCGAATGTGGTAGATCTCCGATTTCAGTTTGTCAATATTGTAATGCATATGCGATCTCGAGCGTTGTCTGTTCGTGAGTAATTGCTTTTTGTGGGCTTTGGCAAAAAATTTCAGACTCTTATTTTTGCTAATTTTTGTGAAAAAAATGCCATTATTACTGCGGAGCAAATAGCTGCAATAAAGATCAGCAAGTGTAAGGTTTGAAATGTGTTTAGATTAAGATCATTTTTCATCTTAAAACATATTTTCGTAAATTGGTTATAGATTCTCTCTTTGATCCGCCAGAAGACGGTAAAGGCTACAACATTTGGTTGTCCCTGTAAAGTCATTGCAGCCTCGTTTTGTTTAGCGTCAATTTGTTCGGTTCATTAGATATATAATGAACAGAATATAAATATATAGAATATAAGCCTTGCAAGCCATAATGGAGATAGGAGATCCACATGTGTAATCATCTGAAAGGGTAATTTCAAGATGCTTATGCGATCTGACTTACTTAAAATGAACATCAAAATAAAAGTAAAAATATATTTGCCAAGGAATTGATTCGAGACAGATCACTGTTCAATACTTTGCTAGACAACATATCGAAAAAAGATATGGATCCTGGAGGGACATCCGAAGTGATAAAACCAGGGAGAACATGTATTCGAAAAGGCAACGCGTTGTTTCCAGCTAGGGATGTGGGAGGAACACAAATCCAGAAGAGAGTCACTTATATCAAGTGGAGACAATTTAGATACAAGACATTGATACGATAGCCTGTCGAAATATGTATATTTATCACGCAAAACGGCTTAGATCTCCGTACAATCATTGAAAAAGAGATGTAATGGGGTGGTCATCCATTTGATCCCTCGTTTTAGAGACTTGGGCTTATTGAACCCAGGCCACTGTCATTCGAGCGTTCTTGTACGTATATTGCATCTTATGATCTGATTCTTAATGACAACTGTGTATATAACGGTACCAGCTGACTAAGAAAGGAAAGGATGAGAATGGTCGACACGTTCTTCTATTGATTGTTCACAGACGTACGCGGTCAGTAAGTTTCGTTTCCTTTATTTTCTTTATCAATAGTTGTTAATATAAAAATTTGAGCTTTATCTAAGGAAGTTAAGACATTTTGTCAGTTGGAACTATGACTTGGCAGTGATGTTGTATGAGTTGATTTGATATAATATACATTATTATCTTTTTGTTATGACCGGCTTTTGCTTAGGACAATGGAAGTAGTTTATTTTTGCGCATTTCGAAAGTTAATCACTTGACTTTGCGATTTAGTGCAATCGTTTCCGGTTCCGATTCATATTGTGAAGTTCATTATTCATCCTGTGTACATCGATGGACCTCATATATAGTAGCATATTTGTAAGGAATGCTTGGCGAGGCATCAGATGAAATCATTTTGGACAATGTGTGAGTAACAATGTCCATGTTTTTGTCAGTTTTACATTTTCTATATGTCAGTTTTTAGCTAAATTGATTTTGCATGAGCCGTTCCATATTTAAATTACACGCAAACGTATATTTGTCAGTCGGCGCATGCGCGATGACAAATGTAATTTGTCTGTGTGTGTGCGAATCGTTCAATCCATCCGATTGCTTAAACGCAGATGCAAACTTCATTGCCCGAGGACCAATCGACTCTTTGATAACATATGTTTAACATAAGCAATGTATTTAAAAATAAATTTATTCGTTTGTGAATCTTATTTTTATCAACTTACATTATCCTTCGCCGAACAAATGTGTCATGCATACAATCATGTTCTATTCGGCTTATCGATTTTTCCCCTTCGAAACAGGTGAGCAATATTTATAAATATTTTCTTCCCGTTGAAACGCTCTCTGTTTTCTTTATTTTGAACATTACATCATAATTTTTAATTTTCGCAAGTGTTTTTTTTCTTCGTCTTTTATCATTGATGGAATTAAAAGGAAATTAAAAAATCAAATATTAGGCGGATTAACATATATTAGTTTGCAGCTTTACAATTAACTGAAATCCACGAAATTGGACCTTAAAAGGCTAACTTTGTATATTATATGACCTCATTTTTTATTTTAAGCAAATTTGTTGAAACGTTTGAAAGTAAAAATGAAAGTGGTATTTATGATTGATTGGTGTATTATTCTAACGTACTTGTATCTGTCCATTAAGCGTGTTTAAGCTACCTTGCAGATGCGTACACCAACCATTCCGTTATGATGCAATCATCAAAACATACTTTAATGGGAAAACTTCGCAAAAACTAGGGCATTAGATCTGAGCCATCAATCGGCAAAGCAATAAATAATTTGTTTAAAAAGTAGATTGTTCTAACTGATTGCAATGGGCTTTAACAGTTATAAAGTTGTAAAAGATTATACATCGAGAGAGGAAAATAAATAATAATGAAATAAGTATTACCATATATAAAATTTACATCTTATTCGTCAATATATTTCAAAACGATGTTCTATCCTTAATAATGTTTTATCATTATGGCGGTCAGCGCACACAATTACAAATTCCTTGAACGAAAATGTTTCTTTTACATAAATGACACATTGTTAGTTTAGAAAATTCGATTTGACACGTAGAACATGTGTTTAGGCTTACGTTGATGCTGATCTGGAGGTAAAGTTAACCTGATAAAACTTTTAAAAAGTGCTAATAAAAACGCTTAACTGCAAATGCGAATTAATGCAAAACATGATAGCAAAAATTTGTAAATACCTCACCAGTTGTAAAGTATTATATTAAATTTGAACAATTAACACTTTCAATATCACACTACATACTTTATATTTCAGTTATCACATTTTACAAAAAGGACTATTAGGATAATACTATTGTTGAAACAGCGCATTAAATTCAAACGGCATCAATCACAAAAACCTCAGGGCAACTTGATTATCGTGTATGTCAGTATTTACAAATTTGCCAAAATTGACGTCAAGAGTTAATTTTCGTGATGTTTGGATATCATATATATCCTTAATTGACTAATTTTGTTGTGTCTGTTAAAATAATGCATGTGTAAAGTGATTGTTTTAATTTTGATTTTAACAAACAATACACTAGTTAAGAGTTATTGTATTTACTTTCTAAAATATTGACGCAATCAAAATACAGTTATACTGTAAACAACACGGAAACTAACGAATTGCATATTTTTCTTGGTTTTGTTTTAAATGGTTTTGGCATCAAATCAATACGCTGAGTTAAAAAAAAATATTTAAAAAGATGTCTTAAAATTGAAATTGTTTTGATGCTGTATTTAAATAAGTAACCCCATAACTCTTATTCAAATATATAAAGTGCCCTTCATGTTGTCGGAATGACGCAGAGGCCTTGAATATTGAAAAAAAAGCTTTCCGAAACATCTCGGCAGTCAGGGGACAACGTAGTATGAAATGTTCACTTTATATATGTCCCCTTATGAAAAAACAATATCTTATCATATGCTATGCTCACAATAATTATAACGCAAACAATGCTACTTAAGGCCTGGTTGGTATTTACCAAAATATTATGAGACTTACGACATAGAACAAACAAAGACCCTTACATGTTTTACATTTTCTACGTGCTTAATTTTGGAGTTTTACTTAAACCACTTCTAAATACATTATTTATTGATCTAAAACAATGCGAGGGATGGTCAAATAAGCAAATATGGTATAATGTATATAAACCAACTTTTAAGGTATATTGTATATCAATGAATTCATTATTATCAAATATAAGTATTCTCAGAACGAGCTTCAGAATTAGGAATATAAATCGTTTGTGACATTTTTGCTTATGAGTGGCAAATAAAAAACTAAAAATTTATGTATAAGTGCGTAAAAGCTGACTCCTGCTTTAGTATTTAGATTCAGTAAAATGTATATGCATTATAAAAGTGATACAAAAAGAGAAAACGTTCAGAGTATATATATTAAGTTCAAACAAAAGGTGTAAATTATGTATTTATGACTTCATTGTAGTGAAAATTTAAACTGTACAGACCTGCACTGGACAGCACTACGGTCAATTGCGACGTGATGATGCACAGCAGAAGAACAACGGTCATGTTTAAAGCAATAAAGAAGCAAGTCCTTAGTTCAGTTTCTACTTCAGGTTCTTTCCGACCGCGAATGTTTCTCAAATACCTACTTCCTCAACACTTCTCCATGCAGCCGCAAACAGATGTGTTTTATCAAACTATATTTGTCCATTTGTTCACAATATCAAAGTAATGAAAACAAAAGTTTAGGAAAAAATAATTTCTTTCGCATGACCTCAACTTTACTCCAGTGTAATATCCTCAGCCTGCCGGTGATATTGTGTACTATTTAAAAACCAAAACCTCTCCAAAGATTACTATCTGATTCATTAGTATTTTAAGTATCATACGATGTTGTATCTGCTTTATAATCCACGATGCACAAATACAAGTATGCCCTTATACCGCTCCTTAACTCTTTCCCTCTCTCCCTCTTACTCTGAAAAGATGATGACGATAATTTCAATATTACTTAGGCTATCGACGGATTGATCTAACACACGTTTTCCTAAAGGCAATACGAGCGAATGGCTGTTTTTGAACGACAATAAGGCATGTGTTTATTAGCTGAAAAGAACTTATGAAATGATGCATATAAATTTCACGCTGCGTTAAACTGGGGTATTTCAAACGATCATTAAATTAGTTTGTCCTTGATGGTCCAAGAAAGATTCGTTCGTTGAACTTTTTAATTTTCCATCGAATGTTGTGTAGATTAGCTTGCCGGTCACTGTAATGCATCTTAAGGCCAACAGTTAAACTTAAGGTCCACGAAAAAGATACGGAGATATAACTGAAAACTAGCATAAAAAGGGCAATATAATTTATGCAGTCGGCAAATGAGCAATAATCGAAGGTTAACCTCCAATTCAAATAAAAAAACGTTTGTAAAGTTAAAAAAAATAGGACATGAAACGTTCGATCGGTTCAAATATATTCAGATTTAACAAGAGCTTATGTTGCAAACATTTTCTGTTGCATATACGTGGATAATTAATTTATTTTCATATTCTTGAGAGCGATTGTTATTAATATGCTTGTCATGGGAAATATCCTAAAGAGGGCAGCTTTTTAAACCAAGTATGGAATATATATAGGATCTGTCACGAGTTGTCATATCATACCATATTTCATTATACGAGTTCAGAAATTTTGTTAGAAAGCGAGCCTTTGGCGAGCTTACTAACGAATTTCCTGGACGAGTTTAATAAAATATGGTATGATATGACAAAGAGTGTCAGATCTGTTTGATCACATGCTTTTAAATGAGCAAATTAAATAAATATTTATGCAAACATAATGATAAATCCCAAATATTGTTTACATTTCGTGACGTCATTTGACGTTGCGACGTCATTTCAGCAAAATAACAAAATGCGATTGGTCAATAAACGTAAACTAAGCCAATGAAAACGCTTAAAAAGTTGTATTACAAATGTGTAATATAAAAAAATATGTAATGGTTGTATTGCATGGGAAGCAGGGAAATAGCATGTGATAAATATAGGATCTGGCACGAGTTGTCATATCATACCATATTTTATTAAACGAGTTCAGGAATTGTGTAAGTAAGCGAGCCTTTGGCGAGCTTACTAACAAATTTCCTGGACTTTTTTATCACATGCTTTTAAATGAGCAAATTAAATAAATATTTACGCAAACATAATGATAAATCCCGAACGTTGTTTACATTTAGTGACGTCATTTGACGTTGCAACGTCATTTCAGCAAAATAACAAAATGCGATTGGTCCATAAACGAAAACTAAGCCAATGAAAACGCTTAAAAAGGTTGTATTACACATGTGTAATATAAAAAAAATATGTAATGGTTGTATTACATGGGAAACAGGGTATAGCATGTGATAAATATATATATTGCAAAAAATAATAATAATTTAAACATATGTTAACATATATGCAGGTTCAAAATATATTACATTACATAAATGTGCACATGAAACGAAGATTTGTAACATTTCATTCATTTAAAGACAAGCATAAATGAGGCTTATGTTAGTTGTGTTACATGCTGGAGCTTACTTAAGATAAAAAGGCAACATAAATCAGGCAGATATGGATGTTATTGAAAAGAACCATTTTGTTATATCGTTCTTGTGCGATTTTGTTACTTTTAAATTAACATTATATGACAATTGGTCTTTATAACCGATAGGGATAATCACGATCGTGTGTCAAAAATATATACAATCTTTACATAAAATACGAATTATATAGTGTCATATTTTCACACCTGAATGTGTAGTTAAAAAAGGGGGAGCGATCCGAAACATCGTCCACATGTCAAAGCGTTTTGTTGCTGCGATGAAGACTTGGACTGGCTGAAATAAATGTATGTGTTGTCCTCGAGTAATTGTTGATCGTCTCCAAACTGTGGACTGGATAATATCGTTCCTTCTGCACCAAATTTTCGAGGTATGTATTTTGTTTTTGTTTTTATATTTAATTCATCGTTCAGTGTGAAATAATCTAGACGAAGGCGACTGTAGTAGGTCACCGATTTCAGATTGTCAATGTTGCAATGCATATGCGACCATTGTCTGTTTGTGAGCAATTGATTTTTGTGGGCTTTGAAAGATATTTCAGACTCTAATTGTTGAGGAAAGAAATGCGTATCCGTGCAGCTGAGTTTTTGTGAAGACTGCCTTTATTGCAATTATTGCTACGGAGCGAATAGCTGCGATAAGAATCAGCAGGTGTAAGATTTAAAATGTATTTAGAATGAGATCATTTTTCATCTTAAAAAAATATTTTCGTCAATTGATTATAGATTCTCTGTTATAACCGCCATAAGACGGTATAGGCTACACATTTGTGTAGTCCCTGTACAGTCATTGCAGTCTCGTTTTGTTAAGCATCAAATTATTTGGTAAATGAGAGATATATGCGCACTTAACTTGGGCGATATAAAAACAGATAAAAGAACGGAGGATCCTTTTTCAAGCCGTGTAAGCCATAATGGAAATAGGAGTTCCACATGTTTAATCATATGAAAGGGTTATTTTAAGATACTTATGGGATCTTACTTGCTTAACCGGAACATCAATAAAAGTAAAAAGATATTTGTCAAGGAATTGATTCTAGACAGATCACTGTTCCATACTTCGGTAGTCAAAATATCGAAAAGAGCCATAGCTCCTTGAGGGACATCCGAAGTGATAAAACCAGGAAGAGCATGTATTCGCAGAGGCAACGCAATGTTTCTTGTAAGAGATGTGGGAGGAACAACAGTCCAGACGAGAGCAACTACTATCAAGTAAAGACAATTTAGATACAAGACATTGATACGATAGGATGTCGAAATAGTTATATTTAACACGCAAAACGGCTTAGACCTCCGTACAATCATTAACTACCTTAGCGATCTCGTCATACAAATAAGTAATCCTATTTATTGGCGTTGCACTGAAGTGCTGCGACTAGTATGTAATACGTTTGTTTATCGCTTATGGGAGGAGAAGTTATTTTACGGATCAATGAATATATTTTTGTTGTCAGAATATCTTGCATAGTGGTGATTTTTTGTGTAAATTAGTGTAAATTAGTTCTGCATTTGTGCATATTACATTTACTTCAACATTTATTGCCAATAATGCAAAGCTAATTGTTTTAATTAATAATTGATCACATGAACTGGGCAAAAATAAAATATCACAGGGACTGGGCAAATACGCGAACCGGTGAAACTTTCTGGTTTTGTATAAAAACAAAACTTCTTTGTTCCACTATCCTAGCAACCACCTAGTTACAAACTAAGGCTCTATAGAGCGTGAAGCGCGACTCGTATTATAAATTGTAACAATGAGTCTTGATTAAGGAAGCAGCCGCTTATTAATAAGGAGCACCATCACAGCACCCCAGTCTCATAACTATCAAGTCCTCCTACAGGGTTTCTTTTAAGAACCACATATAGAAGGCCGCAGGCCTCACCCGTATCTTGCCGGTGGTATTGACTCTTTGGTAAAACCTGCACACGCATGCCAGTAAAAAAAGGAAATCAATGTAAATAAAATGAACTATGAAATATTTGGAGGTTAAAACACAAAATCATAGATAATGGTTATTTGGGGGTTATAACACAACATCATAGATAATGGTTATTTGGGAGTTATAACACAAAATCATAGATAATGGTTATACCAGTATCTTTTTCTATTGTGTTTAAAATAATCGGCCAATATATTAATATTTACAGTAAAAAAAAATCGTTCCATGTAACTTCACTGAGTGCCTTTCACACTGAAATTCCCGACGCCCTTTGATGCTTTGCATCAACACTTATCTTGTAGAAGTTTTCATATGCAACTCAGAAGAGAAATTGCTTGTATCTGTTACAGTATACGAAATAATCGTGCCATGTAGAGCTGTACTCTTTAAAACAATATCGTATAAAACTATGGTTCTGGTTTTAACATTTGGAGATAGTGATAGGGCATTAATATGCGTTCACTTCGCAATCACTGAAATAGGATAAAGTAAGAGACGGAAGCAAAAAAAATAATCCTGTCAAGTTCTTTTTTGGTTCGTACGTGACATATTTTTTTAATTGCATAAATCGATTCCGCTTCGAATGGCCTTTAAGAAACTGTTTAGTTATGGGGTCTGAGCAAAATGTTGCATTTATGTTCGCTTAAAGTTGTCGCTTTTATATTGAATTATATAGGGAAAACATTTAATATATTATGATCTAAATTTGGGATGATCTGCTTTTTTTTAAAGTAGTGACACGAGCAAGTTTCCAAAATGAATGAAAGTGGGAGTAGTTAAAAGCTTGTTGAAAACCAAATGTAATTGGGTGGTCACCCATTTGACCCATCGTTTAAGAGACTTGTCCTATTGAACCCGGACCACTGGCATTCGAGCGTTCTTGGACATATATTGCATCTTATTATCTTATTCTTAATAAATACTGTGTATATAATGGCTCCAGTACACTAAGAAAGTGAAGGGTGAGAATGGTTGACAAGTTCTTCAGTTGATTATTAACAGAAGAAAGCGGTCAGTATGTTTCGTTTCCTATATTCCCTTATCAAAAGTTGTTAATATAAAATGTGTCACTTATCTGATGAAGAACAGACATTTTGCCAGTTGGAACTATTTCTTGGCAGTGATGTTGTATGTGTGAATTTGATATATAATATTTCTGTTGTGATCGGCGTTTGCTTAGGACATTGAAGTAGTTTCGTTTTGCGCACATCGAAATTTAATCATTTGACTTTGCGATTAAGTGCAATCATTTGCGCTTCCGATTCATACTGTGATGTTCATGCAGTGTACATCAATTAATCTCAAAGTAACATATGTGTAAGGAATGCTTATTGAGGCAGCAGATACAATCATGTTGGACAATTTGTGTGTACCAATGTCACTTGTTTACGTCGCCATCTTTGTAAAGCCAGATTCGTCGCGTATAAAAATAATGCACTGGTGTGGCGAGTTTGAAGAAAAATAAAGGTCACTGTTGCCGATAACAATAGCCAAAATTTCAACGTAAGATGTGGTCAGGTAACATTAAACGAGATAAAAAAAAATGTTATTTTTTCATGTTTGTGGGACAATATATTCAACACATGTGCATGTGCCATGTTAGTATTCGTGTGTCGTATTCATAGATATCGTTGCAGGAATTTAAAATTGAATACATTCTGCAACAAAAAAACAAAAAACAAATATTTTGTATCTCGTTTAATCTATGTTACTATACCACATCTAGCGTTGAAATTTTGGTTAGTGTTATAAGAAACGCTGATTTTTATGGGTTAATAAAATAGTATACGAAATATTTGTTTAATTTGAGTATTTATATTACTTTAACAAAATTAATATCTAAACGTTATTGAGTGTCAAGTTAAATAGGTTAGATAAATA